>NC_083580.1:35100120-35125120 GCF_027579695.1 Neoarius graeffei
GACGTGTAAAGACTGCGTCTGTTTGAAAGACCAAACAAACAATCTCAATCTTATCGACATTCGGCTCCCTGAACAGCACCGGCCTCGATCAAGGCCTGTCTTCCTGTCCTGTTCCCCCTCTGTAAGGACAGGTTGATGGTCAATTTCACTGGAAACAGTGATAATAAAGGGTTAATTCATTCATTCATTATCCCGCTTCAGCATTCATGCAAGTTATTAATAATGGCTTGACATTCACAATAAATAAGGATTTCCCACTAGCCTAATTTTATTATCACATTATACTATTTATTTCATTTTAGTATTGGTTGAGGCAAGTGTTGAGTTCAATATTTAAAATAAAAACCTCCAGCTTGTTTTTTGCAATTTATTCCTTGAATGTCAACTAAGGAATGACTGAAAGATTGCCACCAAAAAGGCAAAAAACTAAGGTAAAAACTAAACTTTAACTTCAATTTTGGTGAGTAATTTTCATAAACTTAAGACAGATTTTCCACCAACATCAAGCCCAGCAAACTAATGGCCTGCCCTGTAATGTAAAGTTGGGTCAAAGAATGAAACCAGGCAGGGTTCTGGTAAAAATTGTTTTAGCTGTCTTCTCTTAAAGAACTTAAAAGAATTTAGATTGAACTGAATAATCTCAAATGCTTCTTGTAGCTTTAAAATAGTCCCAGCAGGTGACTCTGAAGAAAAATACTGTGTTTGAACACCGCCCGCTGTAAACACTTTGCATACACCCCAATGACTGACTCCACCAACTGCCACGACACCACCGTGCACGATTCCCTCATTCGAACAGTGGAGCACCACAAATTGCTACCTGGTCTGTGGGGAAACAGAGACCATGAAAGAAAATAGGATAGACAATTAGGACAATATTGAATTATCAGGGAAAACGGACTTCGACAGAATACATTTTGAAGACATCAAAAAGAACAGGGAGGGAGGGAGGGAGGGAGGGAGGAAGGAAGGAAGGAAGGAAGGAAGGAAGGAAGGAAGGAAGGAAGGAAGGGGGCGCTATTGAGCGAGCAATGGAGTAGGACGTATGTGGTTTGAGCTCCCGCCGAGCTTTTGTTTTATTTCGAATTAAGGTTCGCTTTACATTACAAAACACTGTGAAATTGACTCCAAGCGTCTGTTAAGGTTAAAACTACAGTTTAGATTTAGGTTGATGGCCTCAAAACCATACGACTTGTGTCAATATTTGTACAAACCGTCGAGCAGCACAAGGCCCGACGCGGCCCTGACCTCAAGTTCCACCACGCAGGCCGCGACTCCGCTTCAATCAGAACAAACCGCAAAGATGGACGCTGAAACCCTGAAAAATTATATTCTCCTCTCGTTGAAGGCGGACATTGCGCAGGTGATAAAATCAGAAGTGAAAAATGCACTTGCAGAAGACTTCAACTTTCTTAAAAGCAAGTTACAAACCGTCAGAGGGGAGATTAAAAAAAAAAATTAAAAAAAACACGATAGCGATTCACTCTGAACTCAACACAATGAAGACTACAATCAAGGAGATGGAAGGCGGGTTGAATACGTGCTCAGACGAGGTGACGGCTTTGCAGACTACGGTATCCGAACTGAAAGCAGAGGTGAAGGGGCTTCGGGAGAAATGTGAGGATATGGAGGGAAGATTAAGGAGGTGCAACATCAGAATCCTGGGGGTGGTAGAGACGAATGGATCATGCTCCACAACATCGGTCTCAAACCTGCTGAAAGAAGCGTTACATTTGGATAAGGATGTTCTCGTGGACCGCTCACACACAGGGCTCTACAGTGTGCACATTTCACTCACATTTGCGAGCAAATTTTTCGGCATGCGAACAACGAAAAAAACCCGCCCATTCATGCGAGGGCTTCTTGCGGCCGACAATTTAGGAAAGCACTGAGCACAGACGCGACGAGTTTAACATTCTAAAATGTATCAAACGTTAAACTGCAAAGTATGTAAATCCAGCGCTGGATAGCCTACCTAATATTTTTTACACTACAGACAAGAAAATTACATCAATGTGTTCATCAGAGCCTTATCAATGTGAAAGAATTTTGTGAATATCTCCTTCCGTTTTCATGTAAATCCCCGTTGTTTGGAGGGAGCGCTCTGAGAAAATCCTGCACTTTCTGTGCAGTGTTGCCAGATTTGTTGCGGTTTTAAGTGCATTTTGGCGGGTTTTGAACATATTTTGGGCTGGAAAACGTCAGCAGTATCTGGCAACACTGTTTCTGTGTGCCTTTCTGTGTCTCTGCACTCAGCGCGCGGGTGGGGGAGGGGCTGCTCGCTCTCACACACAGGGGGAAGGGGCTGCTCGCTCTCAGAGAGACACAGGCTTGTAGCTTCATGGCAAGTCGCACATTCACACAGTACAGCTCAGCTTCTGCAATAGCAACTGCTACAGCCACTGCATCACTCAGTTTCCCACAGGGGAATTGTCTCTAGTTAGTTATAGAAACTCAGTTCAGCTACAAAACTCAGGATATTGCACTGTATTTGGTATTGCACTGTATTGGGTATGGATGTAAAAGTGTAGAAATGGAGCACTTGCATGTGACATCACAGCCGATCCAGATTGTGACAGACGCCATCTTGTCGGTCAAACTCCATATTTCCGCCTTCTACTTCTGGTTCTACTTCTGCTTCTACCTTTTCTTCTGGAAAACCCTACTATATACAATTCTACTACAACGGCTGCGAGTACAAGCTCTCCCTACCTGTGCACGTTTATGTTTTTTGTGTGTATTTTTGCGTGTTGTTCATCTGTATCAGACTTCAATATCCACTACAACCGTCTGGACTTACTGGACATTGGTTTCCAGCAGAAAATGACGGTTTGTAGCGATTTCCGTCGCATGCACAACATTCCGGACGAGATAGCGAGACCAGCGGGGTCTCCGTGGATTGTCATCGGGTCTGGCAGGCGAAGGAGGCGGCGTCGGGAGCGGAAGCAAAAGCGAGGCTGCAGGCAGAGCCGGCCTGTTGACTAAGCTCAGAAAACAGCCACTCAAATCTCCACTGCCAAGCCTCTACCTCTCCAACGTCAGATCCATGGTAAACAAGACGGACGATTTGGAATTACAGCTGGAATTACCTTATTCTATTCTATAATCGGCTGGTCAGTGCTATACTCAATACTTAAGTGACTTACCCGTCCAATGAGGATTGTTATTTTCTTGTTTACAAGATGCCACATCTGAGTCGCTGACAAATCCTGAATTTCTGTAGAGATAACTGTCCAGAGATTTATAAGCACGCAGTGCTTCACCACTGAACAGCAAGGGAAAGTTAATGAGGTAATTATACACATCCACTGACACGGTCGTGAAAACTCCGTCCGGTAAGCCATAAGGGTCACTAATCTGTAGATCGTTTATTTTAGACATATATCTAGTTATCTGTTCATTAGAAAAATGAGCCGTGTAGTCCGTCGGTTGAAATTGATCCATTCTGTACACGAGTGCAGCAGTATTCAGCTGTGTTTTTTACCGACAAGATGGCGGCTGTGTACTTTCCGGTCACGTGACTGCAAGATCTCTATATAAATATAAAATATACAAAAGCTATAAAAACTAAAAAGTTGCTCTGTGAGGTTGCACTGTAATAAGTATTGCACTGTATCAGGTAAGTGTGAGAATATTGTCCTTTTAGGTCCTTGTTGGTGCATTGTTGCACCTGCCAGAAGTGGCATCAGTCAGTGCATGTAATTAGCCTTTTTCACATTACGTCACTTGCAGAAGAACCTCACATCCGTTTTCAGCCTTTTGAATAGAAGAGGCGGCATGCTAATCTGCTGGCTAACAAGTAGCAACCATAGAAAGTCAGTAAACTTCCTTTCCAAAACAAGGCAGATAAGTGACTGGAATGGTCGCCAACAACACATAATGATAAACAACAATGCACAATATTATCATCAATCTTATCTGTGAATGACACAGTTTTGTTAACATATGTTGCCGCCGTATACCTCTTCTTCCATCCAAAAGGCTGAAAACGGATACGAGTTCCCCTGCAAGTGACGTAATGTGAAAAAGGCTAATTGTTCAAGGTGGTTATGGCCTGTAGGAAAAAACTGTTTGAGAGTCTGTTGGTCCTTGCTTTGATGCACCTGTAACGCCTGCCTAAGGGCAGCAAGTAGTCAAAGAACTCAGAGCCAGGGTGGGAGCTGTCCTTGATGATGTTAGCTCTGCTGAGCTCTGCTCTCTGTTTAGCTACTGTTTGTTCATTCATTCAGTTGTTCGTTATTCATTTGTTTGTTCATTCATTCATTCATTCTCAATTGAATTTTGCGTTTTATGTGTTGGTGTGTCTAAGGTTTGCGCTGCAATAAACCTTTAAAATGAAAACCTACTTGTGCCCCCATTTTTTTCCCGTGCTCCTAAAATTTTTAACTTATGAGCACGTGTGCTCCTGAAAAAAAAAAGTTAGTGTAGAGCCCTGCTCACACAGGAGCTCAGCACCGAAGAGATCAGATGGGAAACCGCGCGCCATAGTTGCTAAGCTCCACTACTATCAGGACTGTGTAGAGGTGCTTAAACGTGCCCGCACCAATACCCCAATCCGATTCAACGGGGAGACAATTGCCATCTTTCTGGATTACACCGCAAGCGTCGCCAAAGCCAGGGCAGCGTTCAACGACATGAGGAAACTGTTGTGCAACCACCAGGGTGTCCGGTATGGCATAATGTTCCCAGCCAAGCTGCACATTACGCACAACGGAGAGGAGAGGGAGTTCACGGATGCAGTCAAAGCGATGGCCTACGTGAATTAGAATATTACCCAAACAGAGGTCTGAACGTGAATGTGGGACTGAGTTTTACTCATGTAGCATTTAGAGCTGTACAACTTACCTACCCCAAGGAAACATTTTTTTTATTTTTGTATTGTGGCAAATGTAGCCTAAATGGCTAGACTTGTCTGTTTTTGTCTTTTTCCTCTGATATTTGGGGTAGGTTGATACTTGTTCAAATAGCCTAATACTGGGGGGGGGGGAATAAGAAAAGCAAATTGGGGCCTGTAACTGTTGTAGGTATCATGCCGCCATTTTGTGTCTAAGAACTACAACCCCCAGTCCTCTTCCACATGACCTATGTCATGCGTGGGCGAGATCATCTACGTCAGTCCGCCATGCGCGCATAAGTCCAGGCGGAAGCTCCGCTCTTTGTCTCTCGTGTCCGGATTCCAAGGAATCTAGATGCACAAAAGAGATGCTCTCAAACCCGAAACACTTCTTTCTTGCAAGATTCACCATCCAGCGCGTTCTGTGCTTAACCACTGGCCAAGGACCGACCAGAATTCCTCCTGATTTAAGTTCTGTGCACATTAATCAGAGACTTTCCTTTCATCACGAACGACGCGTCGGATCAAGAGAAGTTCTCTGTCCATGGAATCGACTCACGTGCTTCATGAACAGCGAAGCTCTGCAACGGCGAACATCTCAGAACTTTGCTAGAGGCAAGATACTGAGTAAAATATATTTGGGCATAATAATTAAGCTAGTTTTAGGAAGTTGCTTTATTGAAAGTGTGAATTTAAACCCAGGTTTATTCATTACATTATTAGACACGCAGCGTGTCGAATTGAATTGTTCTGTTTGTTTAATCTCATTTGTTTTCAGTTGATAGGCTGTGCATGTTTTTCTTTTACTAACATAATTCTCTTAACACACATTTTGATCTTATTAAGAGTTCAGGGGTTGGGTAATGTTATGAGTGTGGAATCCTTTTGTTACTGAGAACACGTGCTCAACAGGCCTGACCAGGCCTGATACACTTTAGATAGCTTCCCTTTTGTCTTAGCTTAGCAACACGAAGCTAATCTGGGCCTACCTCGTGCTCAAACACATTTTGGTTAGCTATACAGAACTAGCCTTTTGTCTAAACACATGGTCAAGCCCCTCCTCCACACTCAACATACCAAAACATCAGATAAGAACATTCCAAATTTTATAGCTCCCTCATACACACACACCTTGGCTCAGGCCTAGGGGCCTAACACACACACCACACATAAACACACATACATATATACACACACACACACACACACACACACACACACACACCTCACTGCTTGTATATATTGATTATTATTTTTATCTTTGTATAATAAATTCATTTATTATCAAAGCTGTATGTATTCATCTTGTTGGTGTGAACAATATCTGAAGTCCCCAATCGCAAAGAATTCAAAAAGGTGCAGATTTATGTAATATAGTAAGTGATCAATAATAATTTGGAAATATACCATAATCTAGCTGTTTGGTAATTTATCCAGGATTAATGGTATGATTCACTAAATGATTCATTGAACGATTCACTAAATGATTCACTGAATGATTCACTTCAAATGAGACTGATTCTATGGTATGATTCAATTCAAATGAGTCAAAGTAAACGATTCAATGGGATTGATTCATTTTAATTATTAACCTTCAAATTTAATGAGACTGATTTAATGAGATTGATCACTTAATAATTAACTGATTGCACCAACACTGTTACTGCCAATGCTGCTACAGTTCGATTTAGTGTTTCTCTTTTAAGGCAGTGGTTTTAATACAGTAGTAGTCTAATGTCCTTACCCATTCATTGGCTTTAATGCTCCGATACATTTCAAACGTTAACTTCATGGGGCAATTTGCCACAGTGAATAATTTTTGATGTGTGATAAAGTTCGGTGGGAGTTTAAGCGGGTGGCTCTTTAGGGATCCCAAATACTGTTTTACCGGGGGGGGGGGGTGTGTGTGTGTGTTCACTGACTATGACGCGGGAGATCGGGGTTCGAATCCCGGTCGGGGCAAAACATCATCCAGTAAGGGTCCTTAGGCAAGACCCCTCATGATATATCAGCCTACCTCAGGAATGAGTGAAGACATAACTGATAGAGTCATACCGGCTTTTTTTTTTCCAGACGTCGCCCGGGTCAACAAGGTCTGCATCAGTTGCTAGGGAACCAGGGCAAACTGATGAGAAATGGGCTACTGGAACAAGACATCGATGGACGAGGACAGAAAATATGGATTTGCTGGAATGCTACTATACAAGCAATCCCAGAGAGAGGGGATACATGCAGCGAATGTGGGACCATTGGATACTTCGAAACCCACAATCAAGGCTAACAAATAAACAGCTATTAGCCCAGTGTTCCAACATCCGTAATCAAAATCTACTATCACAACTAGAGATTAATGAAATACAACAACGATGCTACGGCAAGGGGGAGCCAGGAAGACAGCTCAGCGGGGAGATGTCATCATCATCCCCACAACCAGAGATTGGGTACCAAGCGCTAACAGCCTCAACACAAGAGCTGCTGACCTGAGAAGGAAGATCGTGACCCAACTGGAAACCTGGAGCCCCCGACGAATACCGAAGCTGAGTTGCCAAGTACCTTCAGAAGATCTACTAGTAGATGTGAATGGTGCTCTGAAGACAATCTCCACAAGAACCATCACTGAGACCAACAAGCTGATACACAGTACAGCAACAGTAATAATGGAGATGCTTGGACACAAGGTGGGCTCGGGACATAAACAGTTTCCACCATGGAAGAGACGATTAGAGGCCAAGATAAAGGCAGCACGGAGAGAAGTTAGCCAGCTAGCTGAACTACAGAAAGGGAACATGGTGAATAAAGGGGCACCCAGGAAGTACAACTCACTCTCCATACCAGAGGCACTCAAAACTGCCAAACAGCGACTAACAGCTCTGGTCACCCGGTTGAAGAGATAGACCAAGGAGGGAGAGGCCAGGAGAATAAACAAGCTGTTCTCCACTGAACCAGCCAAGGTGTACTCTCAGTGGCAGGGGAACAACAACCGGTCAGACCCACCAAGAGCTGAGGTGGAAAAATACTGGAAAGACATATGGGAAAGAAAGGCATCACACAACACCGATGCCCAATGGTTAGTGGACCCAAGAGCTGACCACAGCAACCTCCCAGAACAAGAACCAGTAACCATCTCAATGGCAGATGTCCAAGAAAGAGAGTGTCAAAGATGAAGAGCTGGACAGCACCAGGCCCCGATATGATCCATACGTACTGGCTGAAGAAGCTAACTGCACTCCATGAACGCCTAGCAGCACAGATGAACCAGCTGCTGAGGGATGGGACCCACCCAGAATGGCTAACCCAAGGCAGGACAGTCCTAATCATGAAGGACCCCCAGAAGGGACCCATCCCATCCAACTACCGGCCAATTACCTGTCTCTGCACAACATGGAAGGCCCTGTCAGGCATCATTGCGGCAAAAATGAGTAAGCATGTGGCTCAATACATGAGCGAGGCACAGAAAGGAATTGGCAGTAACACCAGAGGAGCCAAGCACCAGCTACTGGTCGATAGAACAGTCGCCCGAGACTGTAAGAAGAGACAGATCAACCTGTGCACTGCCTGGATTGACTACAAGAAAGCCTACGACTCAATGCCACACACATGGATACTGGAATGTCTGGAACTGTATAAGATCAACAGGAACCTAAGGACCTTCATCCAGAACTCAATGGAAATGTGGAAGACAACCCTAGTCAACATCAAGTGCGGCATATACCAAGGAGATGCGCTATCACCACTGCTGTTCTGCATAGGCCTGAACCCCCTCAGTCAGATCATCACGAAGAGCGGCTACGGGTACCGATTCCGTAGTGGGGCAACAATCAGCCACCTGCTCTACATGGATGACATCAAGCTGTATGCCAGGAACGAGCGAGAAATAGACTCGCTGATCCACACCACCCGGATCTACAGCGATGACATAGGGATGTCATTCGGATTGGACAAGTGTGGCCGGATGGTCTCAAAGAGAGGCAAGATGATCCGGACAGAGGGGATTGACCTACCAGAGGGCAACATAGGTGATATCCAAGACAGCTACAAGTACCTTGGCATCCCACAGGCTAATGGAAACCATGAAGAGGCCACAAGGAAGTCAACCACAGCCAAATACCTCCAGAGAGTAAGGCAGGTCCTGAAAAGTCAGCTGAATGGTAAAAACAAGGTCCGAGCCATCAACATGTACACACTACCAGTCATCAGATACCCCGCTGGTATCATAAACTGGCCAAAGGAGGAGATAGAAGCCACAGATATCAAGACTAGAAAGCTCCTCACCATGCATGGAGGGTTCCACCCCAAGTCCAGCACCCTGAGACTATACACTAAGCGGAAAGAGGGAGGCCGAGGGCTAGTGAGCGTCAAGACCACGGTCCAGGATGAAACATCGAAAATCCGAGAATACATCAGAAAGATGGCCCCAAAGGATGAACTGCTAAGTGAATGTCTCAGGCAGCAGAACCCTGATGAGAGTGCAGAGGAGGAGGAGGAACAGACAACCTGGAGGGACAAACCCCTACATGGCATGTACCACCGTCAGATAGAGGAAGTGGCTGATATCAAGAAATCCTACCAGTGGATGGATAATGCAGGACTGACAGACAGCACAGAGGCACTAATCATGGCAGCACAAGAACAGGCCATAAGCACAAGAGCCATAGAGGCCAGGATCTACCAGAGTAGATCAGACCCAAGATCAGACTGTGCAAAGAAGCCCCTGAAACAGTCCAGCACATAGTAGCAGGGTGTAAGATGCTAGCTGGATCAGCATACATGGAGAGGCACAACCAAGTGGCTGGGATAGTATACAGGAACATCTGCAACCAGTATGGAATAGAAGTACCCAAGTCCCAATGGGCCATACCACAGAAGGTGGCTGAGAACAACAGGGCCAAGGTTCTGTGGGACTTCAGCTTCCAGACTGACAAACAGATCCTGGCTAACCAACTGGACATAGTAGTGGTGGACAAAGAGCAGAAGAGGGTGGTGGTGATAGATGTGGCGATCCCAGCTGACACCAACATCAGGAAGAAGGAACATGAGAAACTTGAGAAATATCAAGGGGTGAAAGAGCAGCTGGAACAGATGTGGAAGGTCAAGGGCTGTGTGGTCCCCGTGGTAGTGGGGGCACTTGGGGCAGTAACCCCCAAACTGGGAGAGTGGCTCCAACAAATCCCAGGAACATCATCTGAAGCCTCAGTCCAGAAGAGCGCAGTCCTAGGAACATCGAAGATACTGCGCAGAACCCTCAAACTCCCAGGCCTCTGGTAGAGGACCCGGGCTTGAGGATGACATGGATACCACCCCCCCCGCCGGGGGTGAGAAGGAGATTTTATTTATT
The DNA here is from genome assembly GCF_027579695.1 of Neoarius graeffei. NCBI lineage: Eukaryota > Metazoa > Chordata > Actinopteri > Siluriformes > Ariidae > Neoarius > Neoarius graeffei. The sequence continues at coordinate 35,110,290 of NC_083580.1, forward strand.
TATATTATATATATATATATATATATATATGTGTGTGTGTGTGTGTGTGGGTGGGGTAGGGGGCAGGGTATGTTTTTGTCTTGTTTTTTTGTTTTGTCTTTTTTTACTCTCACTGATTTATTTCTCCTGTTTCTCTCTCCACTCACTCTGTTTATTCTCAAGTGCAATTCTACACTCAAGAAAATATATGTTATTGCATGAAAGAGTAATAGATTTGCTAGTATATACGGCTGTTTGTCTGAACCAGATAAGTGTGTTCCACAATTATCTGAACATCAAATTTTGCTATGGCAGATAATCCAATGATGCAAACACAGGATGGTATACATGACAGGGGAAGAGGAGGTCTTACATTAGCCAGCTGGAATGTACGTGGTCTTAATGGCCCAATCAAAAGCGGGAGGGTTTTTGCTCATCTTAAATCGTTTACACCAGACATAATATTTTCACAGGACACACATTTGAAAAATGACTCGTGCCAGGCTGCGGTGTAAATGGATAGGACATATATTTCATTCATCATTCAATGCTAGAGCTAGGGGTACAGCAATTATGATACGGAAGAATATTCCCTTTATTCACATAACCACAATATCTGATAAAGGAGGACGCTTTTTGATTGTAACCGGTGAAATATATTCTACGCCCCTCACTTTACTGAACATATATGCACCCAATGTAGACAGCCCTTCATTCTTTAAAAAAGTGTTTTCTCTAATACCAGATATATCCCAGACAAATCATCTTATTGCAGGGGATTTCAATTGCATCCTGGACCCATACTTAGACAGGTCCTCTACACGTAGAATGGATAAAAGCAATTCATGTGTCTTTCTTAATACTTTCATTAATAATACTAATATGACTGATATTTGGAGAATTGCAAATCCTCCTGGTAGAGAATATTCTTATTATTCAGCGACACATAACTCGTATACCAGGATAGATTATTTCCTCATTGATGCAAAATTGATGCCATATGCTACAAATGCAAAATATAATATAGTGATCTCAGATCACAGCCCTCTCACTTGCACCCTGGCTATTCAGAATATGGTGAGACCACAATGGACCTGGAGATTAAACCCTCTCTTACTAACCGAAAAGGAGTTCTGTGAATATCTAAAAGCTCAAATATCTCTTTATTTTGAAACTAATGACAACACAGAGACTTCCCCTGCTATACTATGGGAGGCGTTTAAAGCCTTCCTTAGAGGCTCTGTTATTTCATTTGAAGCATACAGAAAAAAGAAGAATAGGGCCAGATTAGTGGAAATAGAGCGGCAAATTAATATGGGTCATTCCGTGCCAACTCACCTAAATTTCAGGAACTCCCCCACATCACCGTCTCAGATTTTACTCAAAAAATTCTCTAATCAAGAATCATATGTTTGTACCACACATGCAAAATATTAGCCCCCAATTATGTTGTAGTTTTGGAACTACAGGCCTTTGAAATATTGATGTCAAAACACCACATGTCGAAATTGGCTCTTTCCCCAACTTCAGAGACCCATAACTTTTTATTGCAGCTATCTAGAAAGTTGTGTGCGCAGATTCTTACGGAATGATACCCACTCTTTTCAAATCTGTTGCCAGAAAGCCTCTGAAGGACATACTTTTTGCATAATAGGAAGCCAAAAATGGCATTTTGGCCAAAATCGCTTAAAATTCATTAAAACTCTAAGGGGCCTAGTAGAAATATGAAACTAGTTAGATTTTTTTCCTCATTACATAGTAATTGTAGGGTTGTTATCTGTTCACAGAAACATATTTTGCGATGAAAATTATATTCCTGAATTTTTAAAAAATTTAACATCTTACGTCCTTTCCGAGGGGGCTAAAATAGGGCATTTTTGCCATCTTATTTGGTAATGTGGCTAGGGGTTTAGGATCTTCTAATTTTTTGTGAAGATGCTCTCATATAAGATGTAACTACTCCCTGATTTTTTTTAACAAACGCCCCTTGCTTCATATTTTAATAATTTGTTTTGTACATGGACAGTTTCATCATTTTTCACTTTTTTCCACATTCAGAACTCTGTAACTCTACACTGGAAAATTCCTACTAGCAGCTATTTCAGATTTACATACACTGACATACAAATTTTCATATTTTAGTAGTAGTATGCCCAAGAAATTCATATTTTTCTTTCTATTGGGACCTAAAAACAGCTATTTGGCCAAAAATGACAAAAATGTTGACTTGATATTTTTCAAGTTCTGGAGGGAATGGGCTATTTTCCTCATAAATTAAAGATGTGGTGACTTTTTCTATCCATATATATATATATATATATATATATATATATATATATATATATATATATTAGCAATGATATCCTTAGCCCAATTGCACCCACTCAGCTGGAGATGAGAAGGGTTTCTTCTGATGTGGTACCATCATCGGTAGTGGACATAGGCCCTGAAACCACACCAGTTTTACAGTCCCAGTTACAGGCCCCAAGCCAAATGTCCCAATCTGCACCAAATATGTACCAGCCGGGCAAATATATTGCCTGTGTTTATGACAGAAAATGGTACATTGGAAATATTGTCACCAGAAATGAAGAAAATGATGTGTATGTCAATTTCATGAGACAAGAACGAGGCAACACATTCTCATGGCCACCACAAAGCAGGAAAGATGAATGTTGGGTGCCTTTGCTTCATGTCCTTTGTGTGGTAGAGGCCCCAAACATAAAGTGGGGGACGCCAATACCAACTAACAGAGGATGACTTCAAACTTGTGAAAGACTTAAGTTTTAACTTATGTACTACTAGATGACAGTTTATGAGTGTCTTAGCACATCACATGAAACTGTACTGCCTGTGAATGAATTACCCATTATCACGGATGCCCATATTTGACTTTAAATTATGTACAAATCTTGTGATGTTTTTCAACATCATGATCATGGATCATTGAATGTGTTAATATGTAAATAAAACCTCATTGCTAAATGTTTTGTGCTTACACAACCTTGAAGTATATTAAAAATACTACTCCAGAATTTTGTTGTTATTTTTCTATATTTTCCAAGGATATTCAACAAAAATTGCAATTATACCTAAAATTTTCTAAGTGCAAAAAATACTATACAATACAGTAAAAGTTGTTCAGGAAATGTGTATGCCTAGATTAGGTTCTTATAAGCCTTAATTTGTGTGCAAAACACCCCTTCATTATTCCCTTGTTTATTAAAAGCTGCCCAGCGTTTTTGTCATTTTTGGCCAAATAGCTGTTTTTAGGTCCCAATAGAAAGAAAAATATGAATTTCTTGGGCATACTACTACTAAAATATGAAAATTTGTGTGTCAGTGTATGTAAATCTGAAATAGCTGCTAGTAGGAATCTTCCAATTTAGAGTTACAGAGTTCTGAATGTGGAAAAAAGTGAAAAATGATGAAACTGTCCATGTACAAAACAAATTATTAAAATATGAAGCAAGGGGCGTTTGTTAAAAAAAATCAGGGAGTAGTTACATCTTATATGAGAGCATCTTCACAAAAAATTAGAAGATCCTAAACCCCTAGCCACATGACCAAATAAGATGGCAAAAATGCCCTATTTTAGCCCCCTCGGAAAGGACGTAAGATGTTAAAAAAAATTTTTTAAATTCAGGAATTGAAATTTCATGGCAAAATATGTTTCTGTGAACAGATAACAACCCTACAATTACTATGTAGTGAGGAAAAAAATCTAACTAGCTTCATATTTCTACTATGCCCCCTAGAGTTTTAATGAATTTTAAGTGATTTTGGCCAAAACGTCATTTTTGGCTTCCCATTATGCAAAACGTATGTCCTTCAGAGGCTTTGTGGCAACAGATTTGAAAAGAGTGGGTATCATTCAGTAAGAATCTGCAAACACAACTGTCTAGATAGCTGCAATAAAAAGTTATGGGTCTCTGAAGTTGGGGAAAGAGCCATTTCGTCATGTGGTATTTTGACATCAAAATTTCAAAGGCCTGTAGTTCCAAAACTACAATGAATTGGGAGCTAATATTTTGCATGTGTGGTACAAACATATGATTCTTGATTATAGAATTTTTTGAGCAAAATCTGAGACGGTGATGTGGGGACCCTTAGGTGAGTTGGCACGGAATGCTTGGACACCGTCTGGTGATCTATATAAAAGGATATCATCCCTAAAATATGAATACAACAAGATACTCTCAGCAAAAGTTAGTAAGTCCTTTTTATATATCAGACAGAAATATTTTGAGTTTAGTGACGAACCACACAGACTTTTAGCGCGGCAACTTAGAAAGCAAGAAAATGACCGTATAATACATAAAATTAAGTCAGCCAAACGGGATGTTTTGATGAAACCCAAAGATATTAATGACCGATTTTTACAATTTTATAAAAATGTATATACATCCAATAAAAATTTAGATTACGCTGCTATGCAAGAATTCTTAGATGGTTTCAACCTCTCTCAATTAGATGAAAAAGAGTCAGCCCACCTGGACTCTGAAATTTCTGTTGAGGAAATTCAAAGGGCCATCATGTCACTTAAAAGTAACAAAGCCCCTGGCCCTGATGGCCTCCCAGGGGAGCTGTATAAAAAGTTCAGCGAAATTCTCTGTTCGTATTTACATAAGGTGTTCACCCAAGCCAACAATGACGGTGTTTTACCTCCAACGCTAACTGAAGCAGTTATAACAGTTATATATAAAAAAGCTAAAGACCCAGAAGTAGTCGGCTCTTATCGTCCCATCTCCCTATTAAATCTGGATGGAAAGTTGTTTTCTAAAATCTTGGCCAATAGAGTGAGCCCTCTTTTAAATAAATTAATACACCCAGATCAGACTGGTTTTATACCAAATAGAAAGTCTTTTCAATCTCAGATGGCTATTCAACATAATATATTCTACTGATAGACAGAAAGAAGAGCTTGCCATTCTGTCACTCGATGCAGAAAAGGCATTCGACCAAGTCGAATGGCCTTACCTGTTCGAAACCTTGAAAAGATTTAAATTCGGTCAAAAATTCATTTCAATGGTCAAGCTCCTATATAACAGCCCTTCGGCGCAAATCCTCACAAATCAAATATTATCTCCTCGTTTCCATCTACACAGAGGCACAAGACAAGGATGCCCTTTATCTCCCTTGATCTTCGCCCTTGTAATTGAACCTCTTGCTGAGAGTATTCGTTCAGACCCTTTAATTTATGGTCATATATCAGAAAAATCAATAAATAAAATATATGCTGATGCTCTTTTGTATATTACTCAGCCGGAAGCCACTATTGCAAAAATTTTTTAGAGAAAATCAATATATTTGGGACCTTCTCTGGGTATAGGATAAATTGGAATAAGAGCGAACTAATGCCAATACATATGCAAGATGCCGCTTGGTTACAGACTCCCCCTTTCAAAATATCACTGGACAAATTTACATATTTGGGAATCCAAATTACGAAACACCACAATATGTTATTCAACGCAAATTTTCCTCCATTACTGTCTGAACTACAGTCAAAAATACAATTTTGGAGGACTCTTCCAATATCACTAATGGGCAGAGTTAATGCTATTAAAATGGTATTCCTACCCCAATTACTGTATTTATTTCAGAATATCCCAGTGTCTTTTGCCAACTCATTCTTTAAACAATTAGACACAATTGTAAACCCCTTTTTGTGGGATTACAAAAACACACAGAATTGGCAAGAGGCATCTCTGCAAATCTAAAGGAGAGGGGGGCCCTGCACTCCCAAATTTTCTATTTTATTATTGGGCTTCAAATATTATGATTATGATGCACTGGTCAGATGACACAACATCTCCACCAAATTGGCTTAAAGGTGTCGTGCAGTAATTTCAGCAATCAGGCTATATCATGTGTCAAAATGTCGGGTTTGGTGGGTTATTCAAGCCCCTCGGTTTCCCGCGATCTCAGTGTCACGATGCACCCGCTACAAGCATTTAAAGTTGACGCGTACAGCCAAATTTAGGCAGCCAGCCGTTAAATAGGTCAACTTATGTGTGACGTCATACCAGTAACCTCCCTTGGGTGATGCTGGCCTGTCCCCATGTTTTCTCTATGGCGTGCGTTTACCAGAGTTGTTTACATTGCGGATTTTGTGGATTTATTCAGTTTGTGGATAGTTTTGAACACTCAAAACACTATGAAATGATGTATTAATATTCTGTGATACAAAATGCCTAATCGGTGTATTGTGTTTGGCTGTAACAACGAACACTGAACACTATTTGTGACTGTTATCAATGGATCTGATTTCAAGGTCATGGCTAGGTATTGATAGAAAATTTTTTTTTTTTTTTTTAAAACACATTGTGGCAGCGGGGGCGTGGTCAAGCGCCGGTCTGTGACAGGAGGGCGGAGCCAGGGAAGGTGAGTGGCAGAATCATTACACCTGACGGTAATTAACCTGTGTTTTGTGTGTTTTCCCAGTCACCGTGCCCTATTTAAGGAGGCAGAGCAGAGAAGAGCTCATCCCGGGACAAGAACACAGTGTGTGTGTGTTTCGCTATCAGATTAAAACTGGCGGTTATACTGAAAAGTCTGGCAATAAAAAGCCTATTTGCATCTGAAGCGTTGTCCTGCCGTCCTCTGTGCTCCACCCACACTTCAGAGAGCTCTACAGTGGTGCCAAAACCTGGGACAAGGTGGAGCACCAACCTCGCAGCCCCATGGAATCCTCCCCGTTCGCGGACCTGGTCCACGCCCTCGCCACGGCTCAGCAAAGCCAGCACCAGGCGCTCGTCACGCTCCGAAAGGAGCAAGAGCGGCGCTTCGAAGCCCTGGTGCTGGCCCAGCAGGAAGATCGCGAGGCGTTCCGGCATCTCCTCGCGTCGGCGGGGTCCACCAGCGCCCCGGCCGCGGGCCCGTCTCCCCTCACCGTGACCAAGATGGGCCCGCAGGACGACCCCGAGGCGTTTCTCACATTGTTCGAGCAGGTCGCCGAAGCCTCGGGGTGGCCGATGGAGCGGCGCGCCTCCTCCCCCTCCTGACGGGAGAGGCTCAGCTGGCCGCGCTATAACTCCCCGCCGGCCGGCCTACGCGGACCTTCGCCGGGCCGTCCTCCAGCGCGTGGGGCGCACGCCAGAACAACAGCGCCAGCACTTCCACGCGCTGGAGGACGGTGATGGATGTCTCCGACTCACATCATGCTCGGTTAAAGCAATATCTTACATATATAACACCTTACAATCCCTTAGTCCAGTTGACTCCAACCGAATAAAATCGAAGTGGGAGGAAGAAATGGGCATTGTGATCTCTGATATAAGATGGAAGGGGGGGGGGGGGGGGGGGGGGGGGGTTGGAGCACGTCCATCAATGCTCTAATAATGAAAGACACTGTTTAATTCAATTTAAAATCCTACATCGTCTTCACTATTCCAAGGAGAGATTACATAAAATATATCCTGAGCTCTCCCCGATGTGTGACAAATGCCTGTCAGCAGATGATACACTACTACATAGCTTTGTTGACTGTCCCAAAGTTCAGGCTAATTGGATCAATATTTTCAAAATCAATATATGAAATACTTCAAATCCAATTGGAACCAGACCCACTAATTATCATTTTAGGTGTATCTGATGATACTATGAAGTTGACCAGCGCTCAGCAATGTTTCCTTTCCTACAGTCTTATTACTGCAAGGAGGTTGCTTCTCATGCACTGGAAAGAGAAAGAGGCCCCTCCTACAAAGTTGTGGCTCAGTGATCTTATGAACACATTCCACCTAGAAAGAATACGATACACTCTTATGGATAAACTCCCCTACTTTGATAAGGTGTGGTCACCTCTAATTAAGTATCTGGCAAATTAAAATCATGGTTCACTTAATGTCAACAAGCTTGACGGAGGAATGGGGTGGGGCCTGGGGAGAGTCGGGAATAGAACTCAGACTAAATTATTGGAGGTTTTTTTTTTTTTTTTTTAATTGTTCATGTTTTTTGTTTTCTTTTGTTCTATTGTGTTTTGGTCCTGTGAGTAGTGTGTGTGTACGGGTGTTCATGGGGAAAAAAGGAAAAAGAGCAACAAATGAAACATGCATGTGAAAGATACGCGACATACTGTATGTATATACTGTATATGTGTATACATTGCTCAAATAAAACATATGAAACGAAAAGAAAGAAGAATAATTCATTTTACGCATTCACAAAAGACAAATCACATGGTAACAGCATGATAAATCACTTTCACCCTTTTGGTTTTGACTGGTTTCTCTTTCTCTGTGGGAATGCCCACTGTAAACAGGATAAAATATATGTCAGCCATAGGTTAAGCTATCTGTTTGGAGGTAAAACTTGTGGGATGGTATGGCGATGTGATACTCAGGAGGCGCTTCGGATGATTCAAGACAGCAATTCAATTCAATCTTGAGAACTGCAACACTGATGGATCAATGTCATTTTAAACTTCGATTTGATCCAGCCGAAGAGCACCTCAAGTGTAAATATTTCTGTTTCTTACAAGCATATTGGTTGATGTGTACGTGTAGTGCATAATAATCTTTGCATGCTTGAGGAGCGAAGTAAAACATGCACCATCACTTGTTTGCTCTCTTTTCTCCTTTTTCTGGCACTCTCATGATTTTGGCATGTGCTGATGTCAGTTTCAACAAATATAAGCAGTACTGTCAGTCATATGACTTTTGTATTCAGTACAAGTTCAGCTACAATAATATCTATGTACAACCCCGATTCCAAAAAAGTTGGGACAAAGTACAAATTGTAAATAAAAACGGAATGCAATGATGTGGAAGTTTCAAAATTCCATATTTTATTCAGAATAGAACATAGATGACATATCAAATGTTTAAACTGAGAAAATGTATCATTTAAAGAGAAAAATTAGGTGATTTTAAATTTCATGACAACACATCTCAAAAAAGTTGGGACAAGGCCATGTTTACCACTGTGAGACATCCCCTTTTCTCTTTACAACAGTCTGTAAACGTCTGGGGACTGAGGAGACAAGTTGCTCAAGTTTAGGGATAGGAATGTTAACCCATTCTTGTCTAATGTAGGATTCTAGTTGCTCAACTGTCTTGGGTCTTTTTTGTCGTATCTTCCGTTTTATGATGCGCCAAATGTTTTCTATGGGTGAAAGATCTGGACTGTAGGCTGGCCAGTTCAGTACCCGGACCCTTCTTCTACGCAGCCATGATGCTGTAATTGATGCAGTATGTGGTTTGGCATTGTCATGTTGGAAAATGCAAGGTCTTCCCTGAAAGAGACGTCATCTAAATGGGAGCATGTTGCTCTAGAACCTGGATATACCTGTCAGCATTGATGGTGTCTTTCCAGATGTGTAAGCTGCCCATGCCACATGCACTAATGCAACCCCATACCATCAGAGATGCAGACTTCTGAACTGAGCACTGATAACTTGGGTCGTCCTTCTCCTCTTTAGTCCGAATGACACAGCATCCCTGATTTCCATAAAGAACTTCAAACTTTGATTCGTCTGACCACAGAACAGTCTTCCACTTTGCCACAGTCCATTTTAAATGAGCCTTGGCCCAGAGAAGACATCTGCGCTTCTGGATCATGTTTAGATACGGCTTCTTCTTTGAACTATAGAGTTTTAGCTGGCAACGGCGGATGGCACGGTGAATTGTGTTCACAGATAATGTTCTCTGGAAATATTCCTGAGCCCATTTTGTGATTTCCAATACAGAAGCATGCCTGTATGTGATGCAGTGCCGTCTAAGGGCCCAAAGATCATGGGCACCCAGTATGGTTTTCCAGCCTTGACCCTTACGCACAGAGATTCTTCCAGATTCTCTGAATCTTTTGAGGATATTACGCACTGTAGATGATATGTTCAAACTCTTTGCAATTTTACACTGTCGAACTCCTTTCTGATATTGTTCCACTATTTGTCGGCGCAGAATTGGGGGGATTGGTGATCCTCTTCCCATCTTTACTTCTGAGAGCCACTGCCACTCCAAGATGCTCTTTTTATACCCAGTCATGTTAATGACCTATTGCCAATTGACCTAATGAGTTGCAGTTTGGTCCTCCAGCTGTTCCTATTTTGTACCTTTAACTTTTCCAGCCTCTTATTGCCCCATCCCAACTTTTTTGAGATGTGTTGCTGTCATGAAATTTCAAATAAGCCAATATTTGGCATGAAATTTCAGAATGTCTCACTTTTGACATCTGATATGTTGTGTATGTTCTATTGTGAATACAATATCAGTTTTTGAGATTTGTAAATTGCATTCTGTTTTTATTTACAATCTGTACTTTTGTCCCAACTTTTTTGGAATCGGGGTTGTAGTATGTATATCATGATTGTACTTTTTTTTAAAAACCCACACACACAAATGAAAAATGTTGTAAAAAGCAGTTTTAGAACAGGTGTTGGAATGTGCGAAAAAACATTACCTTACCCAATGTGATGAACCGTTTCTATCACTTGACCTGATGGAATGAACAGTCAGCAGTGGGAGGGGTTTTTATTCTTCTCATTGAATGGAATTTTTTTTACTCTCCTCACTGAATACCACTCCCACTGCCAACCCTTCACCCCAAAACAATAGGACATACATTTTTTGATGGCCAGTTAATTGTCCAAATCAATGGAGCAGATTTAAGTTGGCGTGCTTGGTACATTCCTAAGACTGAAAAGAATCACCAAGTGATCAAAACGGTTCATCACAATGGGTAATGTTTTTTCACACATTTCAACACCATTCTAAAACTGCTTTGTACATCATTTGTTTTTTGGCTTTTAAAGTACAATCATGACAGATATTGTTGCTCAACTTGCGCTGAATACAAAACGGTCATATGACTTTGAAAATACTTCTTAGATTTGTTGAAATTAACAGAGCATGCCAAAATTATTCGAGTGCCAAAAAATATCCTCAGACTCCAGAGGGTTAAACCAAGATTTTTAAGTCATGCAGCCATACACACCACACACTATTTGTAGATCATATAAAAAAATAAAAATAAATAAAAAAAAAAAGATTTTGCAGCGCGAGGTCTCATGTCTGATCCAGTTTCTGTCAGTGACACTTTACCATAACTGAACGAGCACACTTTGCATGTACTCTGTGGAAATGCAGTTTAGTTCCAGCTTATGCTCTCTTTTTAGCATCACTATGGCATTTATATGCTACACAATGAGGTATACTGATTTAAAAAAACTGATGAATTCAGTAAAATACTTGTAAAGCTAGCAAAATTGCAATGTAAACAGAGAATATAAAGAGCAGAGTTGCTCCAAGCAACCACTACCAGATGTCATTGCACACATCACCACTGCAAGAAGTCCATCTGACATTTTTAAAGAAAATTGTTTTTTTTCAAACACTATTTGGTCTCCAAAAATGAAAGTTTGATTTTTGAAATCTGCAACTACTTTGACTTAAAATAAGTTTGAGAATAAATCTGCTGGAGGATCCTTTTAATTTTCCACTCATCTTTTTTTGTCTTGATGATGGGAGAGTTGAACCTCCAAGTCTTCACCAGCACATTCCTAAGATTTTCATTGTGGTTGTGGTCACGTGATTAAGGTCACAACACTGGTGGCCAATTCATGCATGAAAAGGATTCCTCATGTTTCCAGAATTACTGACAATGAGTCTTGATTTTATGCCCATGCCATCAGGAAAGAAAAATCCATTGATAACCTGGTCATTCAGTACATTCGGGTGACTACCTGAATATACTGAATGACCAGGTTATCCCATCAATGGGTCAAAATTTTGACTCTTCTGAAACACAACAACATTTCCATGACCATAGAGTACATCTTCCAATTGACTGTTTAAGAAATGAGAAGCTACTCACTACATCAGTTCAGGTTAAAATTGTTGCTCGTGGAAACAAATCACTGCAGTCATTATCAAATCAAAGGCTCTTAAGTATTTACTTATTTAAATCCAAATGGTGATTTTTTTTTTTTGGGGGGGGGGGGGGGGGGGGGGGGGGTCAGGCAGTGCATTGATACTCCATGGGTTATGCTGGAACCTCTGCTGTTCAAACAGCACAACGGCATTAGATTCAATTAACAGGTTGTCAATTCTGGCAATGTGAATCTAGTTCACACCATCATCATCTCCAAGTTGGACTACTGTATTGCTGTCTGGATGTTCCAATAGTAGCATAATCAGGCTCCATTTAGCACAGAATGCAGCAGTCAGTGTCCTAAAACCAACTAAAACCAAGATTTGATTACATCATCCTTATTTTTTCCACATAACATTAGCTCTGCACTGAATGTCTTGCACTACAGTACTGAAGCAAACTTTTGTTCTTTTATGATCTGGCATACCTGCTTCAATCAAAAGGCCTAGGCTATTTATTAGTACCTAAAATAATGAACACTACAGCAGGAGGCAAAACTTTTATCCAGTTATGGAATGGTCTTCCAATTAGTGCTCAGAATACTTTAGGTCAAGTCCGATAACCTGTGTGTTTAGTCGAGCTTTTCTCTTGGATAAATGTGCAGGTTTTTTGATGGGTGCCCTCATGGCTGTGCTACCTTCTAGCTATGCTGTTATATCGAGTGCTGTCAAGAGTCCTGGCTTGCACTTTGTGCACAATGTAACCCTGTTAAACCACTTTAGAAGAGCATACCTAAAATCTGTCCTTCTCTCTCTCTCCAGCACTATACATGACTTCTGCCTGAGCTATCATAATGCTCCTTCACTGGAATTTCTTTCAATGGAGAATCACTTGGTGCTGTGGAGTAGGGCTGCACAATATATCGAAAAAGTATCGATATTGCGATATCATAGTTTGCGATACACATACCGCAAAAATTACTTAAATTTCGATTTGGTGAGACAAACTTGCGTGAGGAGGAACTGGTTTCCCAAAAAAAAAAAAAAAAAGTACTTTGGATTCAGGAGGGATGACGTACTGCAAACTCAGGTACTTTGCAAGACATGTACCTGTAAAACAGTGTTGGGGTGGCTCACTGGGACAAACACTGCTGTACAGCAGCATAAAAACATAAAACCGCGCTCGCGCTCTCTCTCACACACGCACTACCGCTCACTCACTCTCACACACACCACTGCTCGCTCACCCGCATGTGTTATTAACAGATTGTGTTTGAGTTTATGGTGAATCTGTGTCGCTCACCTTCATCTCCCGGGAGCCGCTGAAATTGCCATTTTGACTGCTTTATGTTAATGTAATGTAGTTTTCAGTTTCAGTTTTTGTTTACTTCAACTTAAGACATTTTCTGCTGCGCTCACAAAAATTAAGAGATTTAAAGATGATTGATGGACACCATTGCAGGTGTAGCCATGTTTTTCCAATAAAAAATAATGTTGGAATGGAAGCGATGCATTGGGTGGTTTTTTTTAAATGCTAGATACAGGGCAGAACGGCGAGTAGAGGTAAGAAAAACATTATATATTTAATTATCGTGATACATATCGATATCGAGATATTCAGTCATGTTATCGAATATCGCATATTTTTCTGATATCGTGCAGCCCTACTGTGGAGAGTAGCTCCAGGTGGGCTGCTGTAGATGGTACCAGATACCCTCAAGATTGTTATATCTTGTCTCACATGAGTAACTTAAAAGATTACACTTCCCGAAAACAACCTACACTCAAGTCTCTTTCATTATTCAGTGGATAGCTTCAGTTAGGATACTATAAAATTAAAACTAAAAACTCTAAAGTAATGAAAATGACTGTTTGTACTGAAGAGCTTTTCAATACAGCATTGCTTGAGTTTACATTAAAGAATTGGAGAAGAGTAATAATTGCACTATCCAATGGCACCCAGAAGAGAATAGACTCCATTTCGAGTTGGGTTTGCTCAAGTTTTCTTCCTTGTGTCGTCTCGGAGTTTCTCCCTTGCAACTGTTGCCTCTGGCTTGCTCATTACCATTCTAGACCTAAATTTCAACTTGAAATACAATATTTTGTAAAACCGCTTTGTGACTGTGTCCATTGTTAAAAGCGTGATATAAATAAACTGAAAAAAATATAGCTGTCCTGACATTGTACTGACCATGAATTAATGTACACTTGGGGTGGGGGATTGTGCACAGATCTTTACTGCCAACACTTTTTACTGTGATAACAGAAATATTTTAGACAAACAAAAAATAAAGTTTTTCCATGCCAGGGATAAATGAAATGAAGGTTTTCACAGCTTGGCTCACAACCTAAATAAGCACGGACAAAACGGATAAGCCTAATGTTTCCCTTACCTGAGCTTCCTCTTCCTCTGTGAAGTCGTTTTTAATATTGAACGTCTTCCTGATTTCTTCTGGGGTTTTACCCTTAATCATATTTGCAACTGTTTTGCAGGTGACATCTAACAATCCTTTGATGTCCAAATAATTTGCAGCCTAAACAAGGGATGCAAAGTGCAAGTAAGGGAAAGAGTGAAAGATGAACCTGTGATAAACATGCAAATAGAACCTACTCTTAATCATGTGCAAAGATTCCTGAATCCCATTTTAGGACTCACATGACAAACTTGGCTAGTGGTTATTATTGAGGAGTCATCATGACAACACTTTCTGCAGGACATAGCAACAATAGCGGGCGGGGGGGATTGGAAATTGGTCTGAGGCCCAGAAAAGTTTAACTTAACAGGGAAACAGAACAATGCTGCTCAGATTTCAAGCCAGCAACTCCTATTAAATCTACTAAAAAATTAATTCTCAACAACATCTAAGCTCTACTGTATTCACTAAGGAAACTCAAAAGAAATACCAAAAAGCATTTGATAAATCTCTTAAAAAAGACATAATAAAAACAGACCAGAATGAGTTCAAAGAGTGTGCCTTGGTCCACTTTGAGGAACTCCTGATCCCACACAGGAATGTCATCTGTCCTCTTCTCTTTGTTCTC
>NC_083580.1:35132620-35210120 GCF_027579695.1 Neoarius graeffei
TGTATTGGTGTTGCTGTGTGCACGCTAATCGTTTTAAAAACGTTAATCTGATGATCTGCTGATACGGTCTAATGTAAACCCCACCTAACTGTCACAGTACTCACAGGTAACTTCAGACAGACGGTCTTTGATCACCCTGGAGCTGATCATTGTCTGAGTCTTTGCCATTCTGGCTATTCTTCGAGCCATTCGAATGGTAGTCTTCCATTTTCTTCCATGTCTCTCTGGTTTTGCTCTCCATTTTAAAGCATTGAAGATCATTTTAGCCAAGCAGGCTATCATTTTCTGCACTTCTTTATACATTTCCCCTCTCCAATCAACATTTTAAACAAAGCATGCCGTTCTTCTCAACAATGTCTGGAACGACTGATTTTTCTCAGGTTTTCAGAGAGAAATGCATGTACAACATGTGCTGGCTTCATCCTTAAATTAGGGCCACCTGCTTTTTCACAGAATGAATGACCTCAATAATTGAATGCCACACTGCTATTATTTTGAACACACCCCTTTCACTTATTCATTCAATTATGCAGACTCAGGAGCATACCTTTCATGAATGTTGGGGCTGTTGGTTTTCTATTACTTCGTTTACACATAACCGGGTATTTATGAAAACAGGTATCTTCTCCTCCCCATACTAGAAAATAATTCCGTTTACACAATGCTCAAAAACAGCCAGGGAAGGCTGTCAAAAACATGTCAAACAAATAGAAAGCCAACCAGAGATCTGAAAGCCAAGGAGGGACCGTCAAATCATGAAAACGGAGTTTTCACAAATCTCCACTTTGCCCGGGGTTTTCGAAAGCAGACGTTTTCAGTGACTGAAACCTCCGTTTACGTGTAAATGATGGGTGCAACCGCATAAATAAATATCCGTTTTTATAGATACCCGGCTACGTGTAAACAGGGTCTATGACTCTACTACACCTACTGATAAATTATTATTTGCCATGTAGTAATATAACTTCTACCAAAAACAGTGATTGATCTGGTTAGTCATGTTGGACTGCTATTATTTTGAACACAACTGTACTAAATATATTTATTTTGTTGTTTAGGAAGTCATACAACCAAATCTATATAAGTAGCTAGAATTAAAACAGCAAAGAGTGGTGTGGCTGCCAAAACAATGAGTAACATACCTTCCAACATTGTCTTTATAGTCACAGATTGCTTCGCGATTTCAACATCCACTTCAAACATCTCTCCATCGGAGCTTTGAAGCTTAATTGTTGGCATCTATTAAAGAATGTTATCCAACATTTAATAAATAGTTTCATAACAGTCATAGGCAGGTACCTGAAGTAGACCGATAATGATTACTATCTTAAATTAAACTGACTTTTTGAAATCATTGACATCTTACACATTTTATTCTATAACCAATAACAATATAGCAATAGCATACATTATTATTATTAATGTAATCCCCGAGTTAACACAGAGTTATGTTATATGAG
Organism: Neoarius graeffei; assembly: GCF_027579695.1. Classification (NCBI taxonomy): domain Eukaryota; kingdom Metazoa; phylum Chordata; class Actinopteri; order Siluriformes; family Ariidae; genus Neoarius; species Neoarius graeffei. The sequence goes on from NC_083580.1 coordinate 35,134,081, forward strand.
TTACCGCTAGCTCAATAACTTGGTGTGTCGCCACTATTTTAACAACAAAACTGTAATTCAAACAAGGTTGCAATCACAGTGGCGAAACGAGCTTGTCAAAAGCTCTCGGAGCTAGCTATCGCGCTAAATCTTGTAGCAGCACAAAAACAATGTTTGCCTAAAATGTCTGATGATTAACTTCTACAGCACCACAATAACGTTATTTATTTTTTTTACTTGAAACAAACAAAGGACGTACGGATGTATATCCCCCCCACCCACACACAGAGATATGAGTATTACACGAATTAACAAATAAATGTAGCAGTTAACGAACTGCGCTGAACAAACTAGCAATTTCAACAAGCTCGACGGATATCTGACTGCATCAAGGCCTAGTACCCAGACATTAACAGACAATTGAGAAAAGCGCAGCAAAACTGACAGACAAGTTTTCATCGCAACGTAAACATCAACGATTATCTTATTCAATAATATCTCACACATACAATGACTATATTCCTCAACGATTCAAAGACAAAACGTTAATGTCGATAAAGCTCGTCACAACCGCGGAGCCTATTCTTCTTCTTTATTTTTTAACTTCGGCTGGGGGAAACTACTTGTTGTGCATTATCGCCACCTACTGGTCTGGAGCGTAAATGATCCGTTTACAATGCACATAATAAATGTTTACTGCTTACTTTGGGTATTTATCTAGTCTGGCTAACGCGACTTTAAAGCTCTGCGAGCAACAGGCCCTCGTGTTGCGTCACGCTTAGGATGGGCGGGCCCAGGCTAGTATTTATCTGCAAGTTTGTTACTTACCACCTCAAAATGACTTGGAATCTACACAAACTTTACCTGCATACTCATCGCGTTCATCCAATATAAATCCTTGATGCTTCAGATAAATTTAAAAAAAATCCAACCACTGAGGTGCACAAGCCAGTGCATTCAGAATCAGAATCAGAATCAAGTGTTCCAAGTACGTTCTCACATACAAGGAATTTGCTTTGGTAGTTGGTGCTTGAAAAGTTAATCTCATCTCATTATCTCTAGCTGCTTTATCCTGTTCTACAGGGTCGCAGGCAAGCTGGAGCCTATCCCAACTGACACCCTGCTGACACAGACACAGACAACCATTCACACTCACACCTACGGTCAATTTAGAGTCACCAGTTAACCTAACCTGCATGTCTTTGGACTGTGGGGGAAACCGGAGCACCCGGAGGAAACCCACGCGGACACGGGGAGAACATGCAAACTCCACACAGAAAGGCCCTCATTGGCCACGGGGCTCGAACCCGGACCTTCTTGCTGTGAGGTGACAGCACTAACCACTACACCACCGTGCCACCCTGAAAAGTTAATATAAAAGACAAAACTAGTTATATAATAAATAGAATAAAAATAAGAAGAATGTAAAACATACAAATTTTTAAGGGGTGTGTGCATGGTGTGTGCATGTGCATGGGTTGTTTTGAAGTCCAGGCTATACAGTATGTCCCAGAATGTGCAAAAATAGGTTACAGGATGCAAATCAAGCAACTCGTCAATGTGAGGCATTGGGTACGTGTCAAATTTAGACACCGCGTTGATTTTCCTATAGTCCACACAGAACCGGACCGACCCATCGGTCTTGGGGACCAGGACCACTGGGCTGCTCCAGTTGCTGTGGGACTCCTCGATTATGCCCATTTCGAACATGGCTTCAAGTTCATCCCGGACTAGGGATGTTAACCAATGACCGTTTGACCGGTGGTTGACCGAATCAACGTCAACCGGTTAATTTTTTTTGGTTGTCGGTTAAAAAAAAAAATCAATCGTTTTGAAGCTGCCGATTTTGGAGCGGACAGCTGACAAATCAGAAACACCCATTCAGTCATGTCCCGCCCCAGTTAAAGACAGCTGACAAATCAGAAACACCCATTCAGTCATGTCCCGTCCAGCTGCCACTCGGTGAAAGAAAAGTGTAGACACCGTCTTTTTAGCTTACAAATTACTATTGTTTTTTTTTTAATTATTATTATTATTAGAAGGCACATGGAGTTTAGTCCTGCCTTGGCCAGTGCATTCTGAAAGTATGTTTCGGTCTGTAGCCAACAATGCATGTTATTGCAGATCATATCTCTCCACACAAACTAAAAGCGCAGATGCCGACTTTTTTTTTTTAATCGTGCAGATCCGTTTTTTTTTTTTTTTTTGGGGGGGGGGGCGTTGGAGTGTCTGATTGTAATTTCAAGGTGGATTCTGTATTAAAATTACTAAATAGGCGGGTGCCGTTGCAGTCCATGAGGCGTGGGGGGTGTGAAAGGAGGGCAGTGGATCGGGGGGCTGCGCGGGTTTGCGCGGAAGCTGCGCAATCAGTAGATCAGAATGCGCACATTAAATTTTGCGCGGCTTCAGCGCGGGCGCGCGCGCGGCTTTCTGATTTGCTGTTTTCTTCTCATGCTTGTACTTCCTGTGTTTCGTGGACTGTGGCGGCATTTGCTTATATGCAGAATTTGCTTTGATGAAGTTGTGGTCGGACGCTCCAACGCCCCCCCCCTTGGGAAAGGAAGGTCGGATCTGCGCGATTCAGCCGTGGAGAGGGCGGCATCCGCCAAAAGGCGCGCCGTTTACATCCCTGTAATAATTCCAATTCTAGAATTTTAAACTCATAGGTTAACCGACTTTAACTGGCTAATGAGGCTCGGTGGTCGGTCAAGATTTTTTTTAGTTTTCGCCATCCCTATCCCGGACAACCTTTTTTTTGTGTTCGGGCAGATGGTAAGGGTGGCTGCACACTACCACCCCCGGGGGCGTCACAATGTGGTGTTCTATGAGGTGGGTGCGGCCTGGCAGGGGCAAAAACACATCAGAAAATTCTTTCTGCAACTGGGCTACCTCCGTGAGCTGGGTTGGGGAGAGGTGGCCTCCACCGGGGACTGGAGCTGTGGGCGATGTCAATTTTCTTTTTTGAACCTCCGGCCCCAGCTCCGCCTTCTCCGGAATTACTGACACCAATGCCACAGGGACCTTATTCCAACATTTTAATAGACTGAGGTGGTAAACTTGCAATGCCCCACCCCGTCCGTTCGCCTCACCTCATAGTCAATGTCCCCGACTCGCCATGTGACCTCGAAGGGCCCTTGCCACTTGGCGACCAATTTGGAGCTCGATGTGGGCAGTAATATGAGTACTTTGTCTCCCAGTGTGAACTCCCTAAGGTGCGTGCCCCTGTCGTACAGTTGGGCTTGACATTCTTGCGCCTGCCAAAAATTCTCCTGGGTTAGGTGCGTGAGTGTGTGGAGTTTGGCGTGCAGGTCGAGAACGTATTGAATTTCGTTCTTACTAGGTGAAGGTCCTTCCTCCCAATTTTCACGTAGCGCGTCCAAAATGTGACCCCTCACCGAATCCAAGGACACATGTCGGCCGAAACGAATCCGAGATAATCGCAAAAGAAGCATTTTTTTTTTAAATTTGTGATTTTTGTTTTTTTTCCATCATGTGCAAGTTGAGATCTTGAAGAATGCAATCAGTATTTCAGATAATAGATTGTTTTGTTGGAAAAGCATACATTTTTTGTTGCAAATTGTCTCGTTTTTGTCAGGACTGTAGCCTGCTGGGGTGTGTGGGTAAATTACCATATGGGCCATTCACATGATGATTTAAGTCTTTTGGGGTTTTTTCCACGAATCAGCTGTATGATGCGAGTTGAGCGCATGGCTACTTAGCTGCATACAGGCATGTAATTTCACTATGGAATGAGGAAGCTAAACAGAGCGCAGAGGAGCTGAAACACCGCGAAGCAAACAGACACATGGTATTTACATCGGAGATGACCATTTCTAGCAAAAAAAAACGCAACCTCGTTTTCCAGATTGAATGGAATACTTGAATGATCGGATGATACACGGACCGTTCTAGGATTACATTCCATCGGAGGCATTGGTGTGTGCAAGGCGACGTTTCTCTTTCTGATGGGGTAAGTTTATTAATCTAAGGCTGTGTGGTTATTTTTGCATGTAACGGAGTGTGTTGTGGTTTGGTTAAGCCTAGGTCACAACCGGACGTACGATTTTTTGGCCGTGTGATTTTTGGCGTTTCCCAAATCAATGCGTTTTTTTTGTTCGTGGAGAAAGACGCGCGTTGGCCGTAAGTTTGTCTTGCAACCTGAAAAAAACGTAAGTGCCCGTAGAGTTTGTTTGACATGACAAAGAACCTCTGCGGCCGGTCTGCGGCTCGAAAATCAGCACATCACATGCGCGCTCTCGTGCGTTTCATGCACGCTCTCCGTTGGTTTCTTGCGTTTTTTGCATGTAGACCGGCCGTAGGAGCATGTACTGTACGGCCGGTTGTGACCGAGGCTTTACATGAAACTAGCGTTGTGTTAGTTGTGTCATCATCGTGCTATCTTTCTTTCTTACGGTGTGAGTAATTTTTCAACCACAAAATGTTAAAGTATACTTTAGGACTTATTTTTGTACTTCATAATTGTTTTGGGCATACTTTGTGTGGCAGCGGGGGCGTGGTCAAGCGCCGGTCGGTGACAGGAGGGCGGAGTCAGGGAAGGTAAGTGGCAGAATCACGACACCTGAGAACAATTAACCTGTGTTTGTGTGTGTCTTCCCAGTGACCGCGCCCTATTTAAGGAGGGAGAGTGAGAGCAGAAGGGAGGCTCCGGACTAGACGCTGGCTGTGTGTGTGTGTTTGTCTAGTCCCCATAAACATTGTTCACTGAAAAGTGTGGCAATAAAGCCTGTTTCCAAACCTGATCTCTGTCCTGCCGTCCTCAGTGCTCCACCCACACGTAGGGAGTCTTACACTTTGCATGGAAGGAAAATTGACGTGGTGATCTTTGTTTACATGAAAGTAGTATCGTGCTAGCTAGTAGGGGGTAGAGCTTTCCTTAATATCATGCAAATGAGCACCATTATGTGCCCGCCCTACACCCAGAGTAGCTGAGATGGAAAACTTTGAGGGCGATTTTCTCCCTTTTCTGTTTTAAGAAGTATACACTTTCAAAAGGCCACACATTCTTCAAATATTGTCAGATCTCCACATGGAAGGCATCATTGGAAAGCTTAGAAACTGTACAGGTCCTTCTCAAAAAATTAGCATATTGTGATAAAGTTCATTATTTTCTGTAATGTACTCATAAACATTAGACTATAATATATTTTAGATTCATTACACACAACTGAAGTAGTTCAAGCCTTTTATTGTTTTAATATTGATGATTTTGGCAAAAAAGTAAAGGAAAACCAAAAATCCCTATCTCAAAAAATTAGCATATTTCATCTGACCAATAAAAAAAAAAGTGTTTTTAATACAAAAAAAGTCAGCCTTCAAATAATTATGTTCAGTTATGCACTCAATACTTGGTCGGGAATCCTTTGGCAGAAATGACTGCTTCAATGCGACGTGGCATGGAGGCGATCAGCCTGTGGCACTGCTGAGGTGTTATGGAGGCCCAGGATGCTTCGATAGCAGCCTTAAGCTCATCCACAGTGTTGGGTCTGGTGTCTCTCAACTTCCTCTTCACAATACCCCACAGATTCTCTATGGGGTTGAGGTCAGGAGAGTTGGCAGGCCAATTGAGCACAGTAATACCATGGTCAGTAAACCATTTACCAGTGGTTTTGGCACTGTGAGCAGGTGCCAGGTCGTGCTGAAAAATGAAATCTTCATCTCCATAAAGCTTTTCAGCAGATGGAAGCATGAAGTGCTCCAAAATCTCCTGATAGCTAGCTGCATTGACCCTGCCTTTGATAAAACACAGTGGACCAACACCAGCAGCTGACATGGCACCCCAGACCATCACTGACTGTGGGTACTTGACATTGGATTTCAGGCATTTTGGCATTTCCTTTTCCCCAGTCTTCCTCCAGACTCTGGCACCTTGATTTCCGAATGACATGCAAAATTTGCTTTCATCCGAAAAAAGTACTTTGGACCACTGAGCAACAGTCCAGTGCTGCTTCTCTGTAGCCCATTTCCTGCACACGCCTGTGCACGGTGGCTCTGGATGTTTCTACTCCAGACTCAGTCCACTGCTTCCACAGGTCCCCCAAGGTCTGGAATCGGCCATTCTCCACAATCTTCCTCAGGGTCCGGTCACCTCTTCTGGTTGTGCAGCGTTTTCTGCCACACTTTTTCCTTCCCACAGACGTCCCACTGAGGTGCCTTGATACAGCACTCTGGGAACAGCCTATTCGCTCAGAGATTTCTTTCTGTGTCTTACCCTCTTGCTTGAGGGTGTCAATGATGACCTTCTGGACAGCAGTCAGGTCGGCAGTCTTACCCATGATTTCAGTTTTGAGTAATGAACCAGACTGGGAGTTTTTAAAAGCCTCAGGAATCTTTTGCAGGTGTTTAGAGTTAAGTCGTTGATTCAGATGATTAGGTTAATAGCTCGTTTAGAGTACCTTTTCATGATATGCTAATTTTTTGAGATAGGAATTTTGGGTTTTCATGAGCTGTATGCCAAAAATAATCAGTATTAAAACAATAAAAGACCTGAAATATTTCAGTTGGTGTGCAATGAATCTAAAATATATGAAAGTTTAATTTTTATCATTACATTATGGAAAATAATGAACTTTATCACAATATGCTAATTTTTTGAGAAGGACCTGTACTTTCTGAATCTGTCAATAACTCAAAATGCCCCCGGGCAGACATGTGTCCCTGGATTCTGTGATCTGCCACAAATGCCACACAGCTTACGCCCATATAACAATTCAAATGGTGAAAAATCTGTGGAGGCTTGCAGGACCTCTCGTACTGCAAATAACAGGGGCTCGAGCCACTTATCCCAATTACATGCATCTTCGCTTACGAACTTCCGAATTATATTTTTGAGAATTCGATTGAACCGTTCTACTAAGCCATCCGTTTGTGGGTGACAGATGCTGGTGCGGATAGACTTAATCCCCAGTAACCCATACAGCTCGTGCAGTGTGCGTGACATGAATGTAGTGCTTTGGTCTGTCAGGATTTCTTTCGGAATCCCGACCCGGGAGATAAAGCGGAAGAGTGCTTCTGCTATACTGCATGCTGAGATATTGCGGAGAGGCATTGCTTCTGGATATCGCATTGCATAGTCCACCAGAACTAAAATAAAGTGATATCCCCGTGCTGAATGATCTAATGGCCCGACAAGATCCATCCCAATTCTTTCAAATGGGGTCTTGATTAACAGGAGAGGGCACAAAGGCGCTTTTGGAGTGGCCACGGGATTTACTAATTGGCATTAGTGGCACGCCACACACCACCGACGGATCTCTCATCTCATCTCATTATCTCTAGCCGCTTTATCCTGTTCTACAGGGTCGCAGGCAAGCTGGAGCCTATCCCAGCTGACTACAGGCAAAAGGCGGGGTACACCCTGGACAAGTCGCCAGGTCATCACAGGGCTGACACATAGACACAGACAACCATTCACACTCACATTCACACCTACGGTCAATTTAGGGTCACCAGTTAACCTAACCTGCATGTCTTTGGACTGTGGGGGAAACCAGAGCACCCAGAGGAAACCCACGCGGACACGGGGAGAACATGCAAACTCCACACAGAAGGGCCCTCGCCGGCCACGGGGCTCGAACCCGGACCCTCTTGCTGTGAGGCGACAGCGCTAACCACTACACCACCGTGCCGCCCACCACCGACGGATATCCCCGCAAATTCCTGGCCAATAGAACCGGGCCATTATTCAGGCTAGTGTCTTATCCTGCCTCAAGTGTCCGGCCATGGGATTAAAGTGAGCCGCTTGGAATATGAATTCCCAGCGGCTCTTTGGAATTAACAGCTGTGTTACCTTTTCGCCAGTTTGAGTGTCCTGCGTTACTCGGTATAGCCTATCCTTAATAATAGCAAAGTAGGGGAAGGCCGGCGTTGCATTTGGCTTTTGGGATTCTTCCAGATTCTCTGAATCTTTTGATGATATTATGCACTGTAGATGATGATATGTTCAAACTCTTTGCAATTTTACACTGTCGAACTCCTTTCTGATATTGCTCCACTATTTGTCGGCGCAGAATTAGGGGGATTGGTGATCCTCTTCCCATCTTTACTTCTGAGAGCCGCTGCCACTCCAAGATGCTCTTTTTATACCCAGCCATGTTAATGACCTATTGCCAATTGACCTAATGAGTTGCAATTTGGTCCTCCAGCTGTTCCTTTTTTGTACCTTTAACTTTTCCAGCCTCTTATTGCCCCGTCCCAACTTTTTTGAAATGTGTTGCTGTCATGAAATTTCAAATGAGCCAATATTAGGCATGAAATTTCAAAATGTCTCACTTTCAACATTTGATATGTTGTCTATGTTCCATTGTGAAAACAATATCAGTTTTTGAGATTTGTAAATTATTACATTCCGTTTTTATTTACAATTTGTACTTTGTCCCAACTTTTTTGGAATTGGGGTTGTATATTAGACAAAAATGGGTTAACATTCCTATCCCTAAACTTGAGCAACTTGCCTCCTCAGTCCCCAGACATTTACAGACTGTTGTAAAGAGAAAAGGGGATGTTTCACAGTGGTAAACATGGCCTTGTCCCAACTTTTTTGAGATGTGTTGTTGTCATGAAATTTAAAATCACCTAATTTTTCTCTTTAAATGATACATTTTCTCAGTTTAAACATTTGATATGTCATCTATGTTCTATTCTGAATAAAATATGGAATTTTGAAACTTCCACGTCATTGCATTCCATTTTTATTTACAATTTGTACTTTGTCCCAACTTTTTTGGAATCGGGGTTGTACATAGAATGACAGTCCCTACTGGTTGTTGCCCGGTGCGGTGCCACAAGTCCTCATTACTGATGGTGTTAGGCCAGTAGATTCTAAGAATTTTTCTAGGGCAGGTATTTATGAAAGCTTGTATTTTCTGTGTTGTGCTGGCTGTTGTTCGCCATGTCTCTGCACCATACAATAGAACAGGTTTTACCATTGTGTTGAACATCCGTTTTTTAGCACTGGTAGTTAGTTCTGATGATCTCCAGACTTTATCCAACTGATGGAAAGCTGTTCTTGCCTTTCCTATCCGTGCCTTTACATCTGTATCTATCCCACCTTGTTTGTCGATGACACTTCCTAGGTAAGTGAAATTATCCACCTCTCCTAGTGCTTCTCCTGCCAGGGTGATGGGAGTATTGCAGTTTGTGTTGACCTTGAGGATCTTGCGCTTTCCACTGTGGATCTTGAGGCCTAGGGAAGCTGAGCTCGCGTCTATTGAGTTGGTCTTCTCTTGCATTTGTTGCTGTGTGTGAGAGAGAAGAGCCAGATCATCTGCGAAATCCAGATCATCCAACCGTTTCCCAGCTGTCCATTTTATTCCATTGTTCTTACCGTCTGTGGATGTCTTCATACTCCAATCTATGGCCAGAAGAAACAAGAATGGGGACAGCAGGCATCCTTGCCTCACCCCCGTCCGCACTTGGAAGGCATCTGCGAGTTGCTGGCCATGGATTACCCTGCACATCATCCTTTCATAGGAGTTCTTGATAATGTTGGTGATTTCTTTAGGTATGCCATAGTGCCTCAGTAGCTTCCATTGTGACTGTCTGTCCAAACTGTCGCATGCTTTCTCATAATCAATGAAATTGACGTAGAGAGGTTTGGGTCCACGGCATCTTTCATCCTGTTCAGGAGGACTCTGTTGAAGATCTTACTTGAAATTGAGAGAAGGGTGATTCCCCTGTAATTGGCGCAGGAGCAAAGGTCACTCTTCTTTGGTAGTTTGATGATGTACCCCTCCTTCCACTCCTGTGGGACTTCTTCCTTCTCCCACATGCTTTGGAACAATGGGTAGAGCATCTCCACACTTGTCTCCACATCTGCCTTCAGCGCCTCTGCTGGGATATTGTCTGGACCTGATGCCTTCCCATTCTTCAGCTGTTTAACAGCTTTCTGGATCTCCTCCTTTGATGGTGGTCCACACTCAATTTGCAGGTCACTGTCCGCTTGGTGGATGTCTGCCATTTCCCTTGGGCTGGTCTGTTTAGCAAGTCTTTAAAATACTGTGCCTATCTGTGCTTTTGCCCTTCCATATCCGGGATGATATTCCCATCACTATCCTTTACTAGTCTCTCTGACTGGGTGTGTTTTCCAGAAAGTTTCTTGATGGTAGCATACAGCTCCCTCATGTTGCCATGGCGGACTGCATCCTCTGCTTCTACTGCTAGTGTCTCCATGTAATTCTTCTTGTCTGCTCTTATATGCCTCTTTACTGCCCTGTGTGCTTCTATGTATTCCTCATGTACTTTGACTTTTTCTGTTCTTGTGCGACAGTTGTTTATTGCTGCTTTCTTCTTTTTCCTCTCCTCCACTTTTTCCAGGGTATCTGCTGAGATCCACTTCTTGTGGCTTTGTCTCTTTGTGCCCAGCACTTCCTGGCATGTTGATGTTTCTGCCTCTTTTATCCCCTGTCACTTTTCCTCGATGGAATCTTCTACCATGGTCTCTAAGTCTTGCAGGACCTGGAACTTGGAGAGTGTGATTCTGAATTCTTCCAGCTTTTCTGCATCCCTCAGGACTGAGGTGTTGTACCTTCTGCCACTTTCTCTGGTGTTCCCTGTCCAGTTTTTTCTCAGTTTTAACCTTAAGATTGCGATCAGTAGGTGGTGGTCTGAGGAAACATCGGTTCCTCACTTGACTCAAACATCTTGGAGGGATCTTCTGAACTTTTTCCCAATACATATATGATCAATTTGGTTTTCCGTGAACATGTCTGGTGATGTCCAAGTAGCTTTGTGTATCCTTTTATGTTGGAACATACTCCCACCTATGACTAGGTTGCTTGTAGCACACATATTGGCAAACCTCTCCCCATTATCATTCATTACGCCCAAACCTTGTTCCCCCATGATTGACTTGTAGCCTTGGTTGTTACTCCCTATCATGGCATTGAAGTCCCCCATGGTGATGACGATGTTGCGTCTTGGCCTGTTCTGGATGATTGTCAGTATTCTGTTATAGAACTCCTCTTTGACCTCTTCATCGCCATCGTTTGTTGGAGCGTAGCACTGGATGATGTCCATGTTGATCCTCCTTCTTTCTGTACGGAAGCATGCAGTTAGAATCCTCGGGCCGTGTGTCTCCCATCCAACGAGAGCTTTCTGGGCTGTCTTGGACAACATTAAGGCCACTCCCTGTGTGCGTGTGTGTGTGTGTGTGGGGGGGGGGGGCGGTTTCCTCTTCATGACCTGCATATCACAGCAATTCTCCTGTGTTTAACATCACCTGTCCCAAGCCTGTCCATCTTGACTCACTGATTTCCATCACCTCTAGCTTGTGATTTCTCATCTCTGTTGCCACTTGTGCTGTTTTTCCCGCCTCATACATAGTTTGGACATTCCATGTCCCCAACCTGGTAGTGGTCCTGGTCGATTTGATGGTTACTGGCCTAGTAGCTTCCAGGTTTATTTGGATTTCATTACTTGGTGTCATGTGTCCTCCTTCTGGAGGACCATCTTCTCCCAGGCCCGTATATATAGAGTTTCTAGTTTGTGTTTCTGCAGCAGTTTTAGGTTTTTGTGGTAAGGGGGTGCTGACCCTTTGCCCAACCTTATCTATTTTGTGTCATGCTCCGATAAGGAAGAGCAGTGAGCTGGAAAGGTGCGGGTGCTATTTGCCAGCAGCAGCTCCCCTGGGAACCGTCCCACCATGGTTGAACCTGCCAGGAGCAGGGGGAACCTTTCAGGATGAGCCTGCCGGTTTCCCACCATGCCCCCGGTGGTATCGCAACCCAAGGTCATTGCTGTAGCCGTTGCCCGGGGAATACCACTAGGAGGTTAGCACTCCGATTTAAACCCCAAATAGGCAAACACCCAACTGGAAATTGTGAATACTGTACTTCACTGTAAGAAATATGAACGTAAGAGAAATAAAACTTTATAAATCTCTCAGAATGGTGAATCATCACAATTTCACTTTTTTTTAATACTTTATTTTCACAATTTCACTTTTTCAACTTAACATGCATACCTATAGGTACAATAAAACAAATCAAGACACAGAACAACCACACATACACAAAAAGAGACAGAACAAAAAAAAAACCCTGAGAGAAAGATCAGAACCTTGGTCAATACAAAGAAAAATACAGAAATAAAACTATTACCAATCCCACACAGCAGCCCAAATCACAAACTGGTCATTTAGGCCTCATCAAGTAAATCCAAGAATGGTTTCCATGCTTTTTCATAATACTTTGGTGAGTTCCTTCTGCTAAAGCGAATCTGTTCCATCCTAGAAACCCAAACCATTTCGTTGAGCCACCTCTTAAAACATGGGGAAGATGGAGATTTCCAGTTAAGTAATATCAGTTTTTTGGCTGCTACCATGCCTGTTTTGAGAACCTGCTTACAGTAGGAAGGAAGGGTCGATGTCTTTTCAGAGGAACCAAAAATGGCCAGGTTATAGTCTGGTTGAATATTTGTTTTATATTGCTTAGAGAACCAATTAAATATGTCACTCCAAAAGTTGTCCAGTACAGGACAGTACCAGAATAAATGTGCGAGTGAACCTTCGGCTCTGTTACATCTATCACACATGGGAGACACCGATTCAAATATTCTATTAAGTTTAATTTTAGAATAATGCAGTCTATGTATGACTTTAAATTGAATTGACCGATATCTAGAGTTTATAGAACACTTCCTTACATTGGACAGGCTCTCCTCCCATATTTCATCTGACAGTGGAACTCCCAGTTCTTTTTCCCATGTATCCCTGAGATAACTAGTACTCGCTGATGTCTCAAAAGCAATGACGAAGCGGGAAATCAAATGTTTGGAATTTGGTTGTAAGAGAAGTGTATCATAAAAGTTATAATTTTGTGGTCTTATTGGGAAATCCGAAATATGTTCCTTTACAAAGTGTCTGACCTGTAAGTATCGATAAAAATGTGATTGAGGAAGGCGATATCTAGCCTGGAGCTGAGGGAAAGAAGCCAAATTGTTATCAATGTAAAAGTCTGATATGCAATGTAGGCCTCTCTCTCTCCAGTCCAAAAACACCCCATCCATCAAGCCTGGTTTAAACAAGTGATTGTCTGTTATTGGGGCATTTATCGAAACATTTGGTAATTCAAGGACTTTTCTAATTTGATTCAATATCTTCAGGGAATTATTAAGAATGAAGTTGTAACCAAATAGTTTATGGGATGATTGTGAAATTGAAAAAAGCAATGCTGAGAGCGAAGTTTGTGACACCGACATGGATTCAATTTTTAGCCAGAGTGGAGATGAACAGTAATCATAAGGCAAAGCCCCATTCCAAAAAATAAGAGCTCTTGCATTTGCAGCCCAGTAATAATGCCTAAAAACAGGGAGGCCGAGACCCCCACTTTTTACATTCTTCTGCAAATGGGCTTTAGAAATACGAGGGGGTTTACCTGCCCAAATAAATGACAGAATAATTGAATCCAGTTGTTTAAAAAAATGTAATGGCAAATAAATAGGGAGGTTTTGAAAAAGATACAAAAACTTTGGAAGTGCAACCATTTTAATGGCATTAATGTGGCCAATCATTGAGAGAGGAAGCAGTTTCCAGTTCCTAATATTGGCTTTTAGTTTATCGACCATTTCCAAAAAATTCAGTTTCAATAAAAGTTTGGGGGTTTTGGAGATTTTAAGGCCAAGATAATTAATATGGGTAGTAGCTATTTTAAATGGCAAGGTTTTCAAGAAAATAGGACACATGTTAGTCAATGGCATGAACTCACATTTGTCCCAATTAATTGTGTACCCAGACAATTTACTAAATGATTTTATATAATTCAGGAGGTTGGGAATTGAGACTACTGGGTCCGAAAGAAAGATCAATAAGTCATCAGCATACAGGTTAACAAGGCTTTCCACATTACCAAACTTTACCCCATGAATGCCTGTATGACCTCTTATACCAATTGCAAGTGGTTCCAGGATAATATCAAAAAGGAGAGGAGAAAGAGGGTCACTCTGTCTTACACCCCGCTGTAACTCAAAGGGTTGGGATCTATCTGAATTGGTAAGGACAGAGGATACTGGTTTAAGATAAATTATCTTCACCCATTCAATGAAATTTTCCCCAAATCCAAATTGTTTTAGTGTCTTCAGCATATAAAGCCATTCAATCTGATCGAATGCCTTCTGAGCATCAAGAGCAGCCTGTGTATTTTTCCCATGCACTGAATATATTGTATTTAAAAGCAGACGGACATTACTAAAAGAAAATCGACCTGGAATAAATCCAGTCTGATTAGGGTGAACAATTGTGGAAATATGCCTACCTAATTTTGTAGCCAAGACTTTAGTTATTATTTTCAGATCACTATTCAAGAGAGCGACAGGTCTGTAACTTGCAGGATCCAACGCTTCCCTTCCCTCTTTTAAGAGTAAGCAGATATTTGCCTCATACAATGAACTGGGGAGCGTCTTATTTCTCATAACATCATTCACCATCCTCGGCATGAGTGGGACTATTTTGTCATGAAATGATTTATAAAATTCGCAGCCAAAGCCATCTGGGCCGGATGTTTTTCCAGAGGGAAAGGCTCGAATAGCATTCAAGAGGTCAGTTTCAGAAATTGGGGCATCTAAGTCATCTCTAGCAGTGCTATCTAATTGGGGAACAGTTAAATTAGCAAAGAAGTTACAGAAATCTGCTTCAGTAGCCTTTACTTTACTAGAATACAATCCCTTATAGAAATCTCTGAAGCAATCATTTATGTCTTTCGGGTTGGTTAGGAGTCTGCCTGATTTAGGTTTTATCCTGTGAATGGCCTGTTTGGCCCTTTCACCTTTAAGTTGACTAGCTAGCAGTTTCTCCGGTTTATCTCCAAGTTCAAAATATTTCTGTTTAGTTTTTAATAGAAGATTACCAACTCGTTTATTAAGGATAGTATTATATTCATATTTTAGTTTCAAGATCTTATTGTAGTCAGCGGATGAGAGGGAAGATCTATAAGCCTCTTCCAGTATCGGAAGCATTTTTTCAATGTCCTTAAGGCGGTTATTAAGTTCTTTTTTCTTGGCTGCTTCAAATGAAATAATGTGGCCCCTCATAACTACTTTGAAGGTCTCCCACAATGTAGAGTCAGAGACTTCCCCATTATCATTTGTAATAAGGAATTCATCTATACATGCAGTCATATATTGAGTAAAAGACTGGTCCTCAAGAAGTAGAGGGTTGAAACGCCAGCTATATTTTGGACGAGATAGGATATTTCTTAAGTTAAGAGAAACTGGACTGTGATCAGATATTAAAATGTTATGATAAGTAGAGTCAGTAACACTGGGCAGTAATTCAGTAGCTATCAGAAAGTAATCAATCCTAGTGTAAGATTTATGGACATGAGAATAAAAAGAAAACTCCTTCTCTGTAGGATGCTGCAGTCGCCATATTTCAGCCATATTCCTTGTTTTAATTAAATCATTCAGAATTCCCACTGAGGCTATAGGAGAAGGTGGTTTTGTAGAAAGTCTATATAGGACTGGGTCAAGATAACAATTAAAGTCACCTCCAATAATAACATTCGGGTTAGAGTAAGGTATCACATCAAAAATTTTACGAAAGAAATCAGGATTATCAAAATTTGGACCGTATATGTTAATCATCATTATCGGAAAAGAATTAATGTGCCCAGATATCATCAAATACCTGCCATATGGGTCTGCTGTCATACAATCAAGGCGAAATGGTACATTTTTTCGGAAAAGAATAGCAACCCCCCTTGCCTTGCGGGTAAAAGGTGCTTGATAAACTTGGGAAATCCAATTTGCCCTCAACCTGCGCTGCTCATTTACACTAATGTGCGTTTCCTGAAGAAAAATTATGTCTGCTTTTAACGATTTGAGATGCGAGAAGACGCGACCTCGTTTAAATCACATGACCCAAACCCTTAACGTTCCATGAGACCAATGTGAGATTATCATTTATACTGCTATGTGTTGTGGCATCAGATACTGACATCATTTCTGTAATAAGAGCAACCTGGTATCCTCTCAAAAGCCCACAAAATATAAAAAAGACACACAAATAACAAACATTATAACCTAAACTAACACACTCAAACAAACCCACGAACTTGAACATATTCCCTTCCCGCCCACAAGTACTTCCCCAAACAAAGCACAGGCCTCCCTTCATGCTCGGGACCGCTACACGCACGGTCTGAGACCCGCTTTCAAACCTGCAACTCACTATTACAGCTGTGATAACTAACTCCGCTGCCAAACATGTTTGACCCAAGTCAGAAAAATCAAATTGACAGTCTCGCCAAATGTTGAAAACACAGTTAACTGAATAAAAAAAAAAAAATATATATATATATATATATAACATTGGGCGGCACGGTGGTGTAGTGGTTAGCGCTGTCGCCTCACAGCAAGAAGGTCCGGGTTCGAGCCCCGGGGCCGGCGAGGGCCTTTCTGTGTGGAGTTTGCATGTTCTCCCCGTGTCCGCGTGGGTTTCCTCCGGGTGCTCCGGTTTCCCCCACAGTCCAAAGACATGCAGGTTAGGTTAACTGGTGACTCTAAATTGACCGTAGGTGTGAATGTGAGTGTGAATGGTTGTCTGTGTCTATGTGTCAGCCCTGTGATGACCTGGCGACTTGTCCAGGGTGTACCCCGCCTTTCGCCGGTAGTCAGCTGGGATAGGCTCCAGCTTGCCTGCGACCCTGTAGAAGGATAAAGCGGCTAGAGATAATGAGATGAGATATATAACATTGAGATAGTGCTATTAGCCCTCTGTATAAATATATACACTAAGGGACCACTACAGTCTTAAGTTAAGTTCTTTAAGTCAGTGTTGATAAAAGTCATTGCCTCACTCGGTGTACTGAAGACCCTAAACCGATCCTTGTGTTTTATCCGGAGCCGCGCCGGGAAAAGTAGACTGTGCTCCACCTTCAGCTCCTGCAGCTTCCCCAGGGCCTCGGTGTATTCACGCTGCTGCCGCATCACCTCAGGCGTATAATCCGGAAAAATAAGCACCTTGTTGCCTTTATACTTCATCTGTCGTCCCCTCCGGAGGCGGAGTATGAGCTCCTTCTCCCGATAGAAGTGGACCCTGGCGATAATGGCGCGAGGCCTAGCTCCAGCCGCGGGCGGCGGCCGCAGGATCTGGTGGGCCCGGTCGATAACCACCGGAAACTGAAAGTTGTCTTCGCCGAGAAGCGTCGGGATTAATGCCTCGATGAATTCTGTTGGTTTGCCGCCTTCTTCATGCTCAGGAATGCCGACAATTATTATTATTGCGACGCGATCGGCCTTCAAGGTCGTCCACCTTTAGCTTGAGCGTGTTGTTCTCATCCCTCAGGCCCGAGACCATCCTCTCCAAGCAGGTTATGCGGCTCTCATGGTCCAAAACTCGCTCCTCTACCGTTTCAACCTTCTCCAGTAATTCTCTTTGAGAGCTCTGCACCGCTTTAAGTGTTTGCTCTAGTTTATCAAACCTGCCATTGATATGTGAAAGGATCTTGTCGGAGACTTTCTCCCAGATTAAAGGCAGATGCTCTGTGTCGCTATCGCTGGACTCATGATCTGGCTGGCTGCTACTAGCACCGCCAGCGCTAGCATTAGCAGTCGCTGAGGATGGTCGAGGGCACTCGACGTTTGTGGGTAACTTCTTCGGCATATCGTTGCAAAAACTTAACTGGTTAAGCCTCCAATTTGTAAAGTTATTCCCGTGGCCAATAAAAAATATATACGAGACTGTCAAAATAATATTTTTACATATTGGCTCGGAGGAGCCCCTAAAAGCATGTCTACTCCATGCGCTGCTCACTAGCGCCCCCATCACAATTTCACTTTACCTAGTTTATTAGGGAGAGCATCAAGTCAGATGTACTGTTACATTATCAAATTTCCGAAAGATTCAGAATTATCTAAAAGAATATAAAGGTTTTTCCCCCCCTTATCTTCTGTTCCACACTCCAGCCCAGTTGGTGGCAGTAATGCACCTTTAAGTTGGTTTGCCAACTGCCATAAAACCTGAAAGAAGAAGAAGGTGGGCGTCATTAATGGCGCGCACGCAAGGGTCCACTCGATGTTTAGAAGGGTGGTGAGAGGATGAGGCGAGAGACTGGCAACACAAGCTGAGCTGTGATTGTGACTTGAAGGCTGAGGAGAGCAGCAGGGCAGTTGGCAACAGCTGGGTTGTGACTGGTCAGGAGATGGAGGATGGAAGTGACGATTCAGGAAGTGAGAGAGGAATGTTTGAGTATGGTGGCGCCAATGAGCAGGGTGTGGAAATTCTATCGAAATAAAAAGAAAAAGAGGAAAAAACCAGATACTGTGGACTCTAGATCTGATTCAGAAAGGTATGAAAGGGAAAGTCATAAGGTTTTTATTAAGTTGATGCAGCCGGATACCACTTTTAAAGAGTGGAATCCAATCCAACTCACGAAGGGTCTAAACAAGGAAATGGGAGAGATAAGGAGCGCAAAGGTTTTGCAGAGTGGACAATTGTTAGTATTGTGTAATAATGCCGAACAACATGAGAAAGCTTTAAAAAGGTACAAAAGATCAATGGAAAGTCTGTACAGTGTTCAAGGGCTAATGATCAAAAGCTCACCAGAGGTGTCATTACAGGAATTCCAACTGATATAACTGTAGAAATGCTGAAAGAAAACATCAAGAAAGTTAAAGTGAATGCAATTAAACGTCTTAAGACCAAGAGAAATGGTGGAATCTGTGATAGCCTTTCTGTAATGATTACATTTGAAGAGAAGGAACTACCGGATAAAGTGTTTGTTGGATTCATGTGTTACGATGTTAAACTATACATCCCACCACCACTCTGGTGTTATAAATGCCAAAGATTTGGGCATGTAGCAGCTGTATGTAAGGGCAAGACGAGATGTAGCAAATGTAGTGGAGAACACAAGTACGAGAACTGTGACAAAGATTACAAACGATGCTGTAACTGCGGTGGTGAACACAGTGCAGCCTATCAAGGTTGCGAGTTTAGCAAGTGAGCTAAAGAGGTGCAGAAAGTTAAAGCTTCCCAAGGTATTAGTTATTCAGAAGCCGTAAAAAAAGTCCCTAGAATCTCACCGTTACTAAAACAAAATGAACGTAGAGAAGTCAATAATGACAAGTCCACTAATAACTGTGAGGGGTGTAATAAGTTGGAAAGGGATGGTCTAGCTATCAATAAGAGCGACTTTGTGCTCTTTATGGCAGAGATTATTAATTGTTCAGCTCAGACTCAGAGTCGAACGGAAAGGATAAATATAATTGTGAGGTTGGCTGAAAAGTACCTGGGTATCAAAGGATTACTCTGGGAGACAGTCAGAGATAATCTAAACACGGATAGTCAATCTTCTCAAGTTATGTCAAGCTATGATTAGTTTAATGCTGTTAATAATATTACAGTGGAATGCCAGAAGCTTGATTACTAATGGTCAAGAGTTCAAGAAGTACATTGATAAATTAAAGGAAAAACCTAACAATTTGTGTGCAGGAAACTTGGTTGAAGCCTGAATTAGATTTTATCATTAAGGGATATACTGCAATTAGAAGGGATAGAGGAAATGGTAGAAGAGGAGGAGTTGCAACTTTTATCCAAAATGGAATCAACTATAAAGTTCTTGGGGTCAACAAGAATCATGAGTCAACTGTGACTAAGGTATGGACTAAAAGAGGCCCAGTGAATATAGTGAACTATTATAATCCCCGTGGGAAGCTAGATGAAAATATTCTGGAAAACATTTTGGAGCCAGTACAAGGTAATATGGTTTGGTGTGGAGATTTTAATTCACACCATCTGCTTTGGGGCAGTGATCACACAGACTCAAATGGTTATATAATTGAAGAGTTTATTGATAATAAATGTTTGGTATGCATTAACAATGGGGAGGGTACACAATACAGTGGTATCAGCAACACAGAATCTGTCATTGATTTGATATTCTTATCTAGCAAGCTAGCAGGTACTAGTTCATGGAAGGTAGTAAAGAAAACTGCAATTGGTAGTGATCATTATCCAGTATTAAATAAAATAGGATTAGAAGTGTGCTGTGAAAAGATTAAAAGAATACCAAGATGGAAAATGGAAAATTCAAACTGGGAAAGCTTTCAAGTATTATGTGCATTAAGATGCCTTAAGCTAAGGGAGGTGAAAGAAATAGATGTTAATGAATTTAATAGTGTGTTGGTTGATGAAATAATAATGTCAGCTGAGGAATCTATACCTAAAGTTAAAGGAAATGGGAGAAATAAGAATGTTCCATGATGGAATAAGGATTGCAGTAAAGCAGTCAAGGCAAGAAATAAAGCTTTTAAGGATCTTAAAAAGTGTCATTCTCAACATGCTTTGATTGAATATAAGAGAGCTCAGGCAGCTGTTAGGAAAACAATTAAAGCAAGAAAGCGTACCTTTTGGAGGGAATACTGTAATAGTATAGGAAGGACTGTGAAGCTGTCTGATGTATGGGGCATGATAAGAAGAATGGGAGGGATTAGAAGGAATCATGAGTTACCAGTCTTGAATAGTGGAAATATAGTAGCCATTAATAATCTGGAAAAAGCTGAACTTTTAGCACAAACATTCAGGAAGGTGCACAGCTCTGAAAACCTAACTAAAGAGGCTAGGGCAGTTAGAGGCAACATTTTAAGAAAGCACCCAACTGTCTTAATAAGGAAGGAAAGTTCAGAAAACCCATTGGATCTGCCTCTTACTATGTTTGAGTTGAGAAAAGCCATATCTGCCAGACTACTCCAGGGAAAGACATGGTATGCTACAAAATGTTAGCAAATATGACAGACGATACACTAAGGATAGTACTGAGATTATTTAACAGCATATGGGATTCTGGGCATCTTCCATCAATGTGGAAGCAGGGTCATTCCATGCCAAATCAACAAATATCTGACAAATTTATGCTCGACCATCTCAGATTTCAATGAAATTTGGAGGGCTCAGAGATACTATTAAAAAGTTAATCCCCAAAATTTGAGCTTCCTATCTCCAACAGTTTCAGAGATACAGGCATTTGAATTTTTCGATTTTTTTGCATTTTACTGAAAACATGCATATTTCAAAGTGTAATATAATCTTTATTATGCAAGATAGAAACCTAAAATTTTGCACAGAGAGACTCAATGTCTTGTACTACAAGCTTCAACTTAGAATTTCAATGGTCATTGTATATTAGATGGTGATTTTAACAAGGAAATTAAAAAGACAAATTTGCATTTTTAATTCATTCTGGAAGCTTGCCTGTGGCAGTAATGCTTAAACTAAGAATGTTATTCAAATCTATACAGAAATATCTACCAATTTCAGTTTTACCAAGTCTCCACTATTCCTAGTTTGTCTGTAATAGGGTTTTGAAATTCGCCGATTTCTAAAACATGCCATTTTCAGTAGCAAGAAATCCAATGTGGGACAGCAGTTAGGAACTTGTAAATTTTTTTCAGTAATCCCCAAGACCCATATTTTATATTTCCAAATGTTTGTTCTGTGTCTCTCAAGTATTTTTAAACTACAAGGGTTTAAAAAATCCATTTTCACCAAATTCAAATTTTTGATATAATTTTCATATAACTGATATTTGAGGGTTAACAAATGCTTAAATAAGGCTCAAGTAGGTTAGGAGACATGTTTCTTCCTCAATTTTAAATAAAATTTCAATTAATGCTCAGTATTAATTATTTGTAAATTGATTTTAATCTAAGACTGTGTAACATTAGCAATCAATGACCAGCTATTGTGTACCAGTCAACAGCCAGCCTTATCAATATCAACACAGCACAATAGGTGACCTTTGATACCAGAACAGGTGGCTCATATCTTATAGTTTTAGAGTCTGTAAACTGCATACTTGTTCAGATAACATTATATTGCTTGGATTATATTAAATACATTGTAATACAGAGCACTGAGAAAATTGACCAATGTTATTAGCTGAATGTGTTTCTTTGCAAGGATTGGATATTTTGAATAGTTGCCTAGGGAATTTAATTGTAGTTGCTTTCAATTTGAGATCAGTATAAATGAGTTTGTTCTTAGACATCTAGAAATGGCTGAACTTCCTCCCTGTTCTATAGGAATTGGACTAAAGAAAGATTCTGACTGCCATAAACTAACATACAACAGAAATTGTAAGTTAAATACACTCTCTCAGTATAGTTTGGAGCAAATTTCATTAATTAATAAAATTTCATTTTAGAACGTAAAGTTTCTTCTACTCGTTGCAGCTTTGCTTTGCCATATGCAGCTTTCTGTTTGTGGCTATACTTGGCAATTTTCAGTGGAGAGCAACCAATTGACACAAGGCTTTTGTCAAGTGATTCAGCTACCTCACCAGTGTATGTTGGATCCACATCTACACACATGCTCTCTTGTTCTGATTCTGTAGAACCTGTTGAATCTGCGTGGCTTAAATGTTCTTTCACTCTCTGTGAACATTTAAAACACAATTTGTGTCCAGGTTTAATATTTTTATTTATCAGTTTTGAAAGTGAATCTGCTGTTTCAGGAAGAATTGAACGTAATTCTGTTTTAACTTTTTTCTTGTGCCTTTCATATGGATCACAACAACTTTTCTGTAGCTCTTCATATTTCATCAGAAACAGTTTCTCATGATGCAGACATTACTGTGTCTGTGCTTGAAATGTTCTCAAGTTCAGTTCTGTTTAATTAATGAAATTTGCTCCAAACTATACTGAGAGAGTGTATTTAACTTACAATTTCTGTTGTATGTTAGTTTATGGCAGTCAGAATCTTTCTTTAGTCCAATTCCTATAGAACAGGGAGGAAGTTCAGCCATTTCTAGATGTCTAAGAACAAACTCATTTATAATGATCTCAAATTGAAAGCAACTACAATTAAATTCCCTAGTCAACTATTCAAAATATCCAATCCTTGCAAAGAAACACATTCAGTTAATAACATTGGTCAATTTTCTCAGTGCTCTGTATTACAATGTATTTAATATAATCCAAGCAATATAATGTTATCTGAACAAGTATGCAGTTTACAGACTCTAAAACTATAAGATATGAGCCACCTGTTCTGGTATCAAAGGTCACCTATTGTGCTGTGTTGATATTGATAAGGCTGGCTGTTGACTGGTACACAATAGCTGGTCATTGATTGCTAATGTTACACAGTCTTAGATTAAAATCAATTTACAAATAATTAATACTGAGCATTAATTGAAATTTTATTTAAAATTGAGGAAGAAACATGTCTCCTAACCTACTTGAGCCTTATTGAAACATTTGTTAACCCTCAAATATCAGTTATATGAAAATATATAAAAAAATTCGAATTTGGTGAAAATTGATTTTTTAAACCCTTGTAGTTTAAAAATACTTGAGAGACACAGAACAAACATTTGGAAATATAAAATATGGGTCTTGGGGATTACTGAAAAAAATTTACAAGTTCCTAACTGCTGTCCCACATTGGATTTCTTGCTACTGAAAATGGCATGTTTTAGAAATCGGCGAATTTCAAAACCCTATTACAGACAAACTAGGAATAGCGGAGACTTGGTAAAACTGAAATTGGTAGATATTTCTGTGTAGATTTGAATAACATTCTTAGTTTAAACATTACTGCCACAGGCAAGCTTCCAGAATGAGTTAAAAATTCAAAAAATGCAAATTTGTCTTTTTAATTTCCTTGTTAAAATCACCATCTAATATACAATGACCATTGAAATTCTAAGTTGAAGCTTGTTGAGTCTCTCTGTGCAAAATTTTAGGTTTCTATCTTGCATAATAAAGATTATATTGCACTTTGAAATATGTATGTTTTGAGCAAAAAACAAAAAAATCGAAAAATTCAAATGCCTGTATCTCTGAAACTATTGGTGATAGGAAGCTCAAGTTTTGGGGATTAACTTATTTTAATAGTATCTCTGAGCCCTCCAAATTTCATTGAAATCTGAGATGGTCGAGCATAACCTCTTGTTGATTTGGCATGAATGACCCAGCATTCAATAATAGTTCCTGTACTTAAGCCAGGGAAAGAACCCTCTGATCCTGGTAGTTATAGGCCTATAGCGTTAACATCACAACTGGGCAAAGTTATGTAGAGGATAGTCACAGAAAGAATAACCTACTATATGGAAAGTAAAGGACTCTTCTCTCCCTATCAGAGTGGTTTCCGTAAAGGCCGTAACGCAATGGGTTCAGTCTTATGTTTAGAGTCTGACATTAGGAAGGCTCAGACCAATAAGGAGATAGTAATAGCAGTATTCTTTGACATAGAAAAAGCCTATGACATGCTCTGGAAGGAGGGTCTGCTAATTAAGTTAGAGTCCATAGGAATAGGTGGTAAGGCATACAACTGGATTTTGGATTTTCTATTTGACAGGAAGATACAGGTAAAAGTAGGTACAGAGTATTCTGAAATATATACAGTGGAGAATGGTACACCGCAAGGTAGTGTGTGTAGCCCATTATTGTTTAATATCATGATTAATGACATCTTTTGAAACATAGAGCAAGGTATAGGCAAATCCTTATATGCAGATGATGGAGCATTATAGGTCAGAGGACGTAATATTTCACGTCAAAACAAAAATGCAAGCAGCAATAATGAAAGTGGAAAAGTGGGCAATTGAATGGGGTTTTAGGCTATCAGTGTCAAAGACTCAAGTAATATGTTTTTCAAGAAGGCGCAAAATCACTCCTTTTTCTTTAAAACTTTATGAACATCCTCTTGAGCAAGTCAAAGCTATCCGATTTCTTGGGGTATGGTTTGACGAAAAGTTAACATGGAAAGTACACATGAGTAAGGTAGGAAACAAGTGTAAAAAGGTTATTAACATCCTTCGCTGTTTATCAGGACAGTCCTGGGGAGCCAGCAGAGCAGCTTTGCTTAATGTATACTGGGCACTTATGAGGTCTGTCTTTGATTATGGCTGCATAGCATATATGTCTTCAGCTGAATCTAACATAAAGGTCTTAGATGTACTGCAAGCTCAGGCTTTGAGGATCTGTAGTGGATCCTTTAAAACATCCCCTGTACCTGCAATGCAGGTGGAAATGGGTGAGATGCCACTAAGGATTAGAAGAATACAATTTATGTTAACATACTGGGTTAACCTTAGAGGGCAATATGCTGATCATCCAGCCAAAAATATTTTAAATGACTGTTGGGAGCATAACAAGTTCAACTTTAGAAGCTTTGGGTGGATAGGTGATGCTAAAGCAGAGAGTTTAGGGCTACATCAGTTGCAGTACAGTCCTGTTGTACCTTTATCCTCTATTCAGCCATGGTTTTTCACATTACCTTCTGTAGACCTGGGCATTCACTTAGAAATTAAAAAGAAACCAAAAGAGGTGACAGTAGAAACCATAGTGCAGAATTATTTAGAGTTACATTTTTCATGCCATACATTCATATTCACAGATGGATCAAAAGATCCAGAAAGAGAGTGTGCTGGTTCAGCAGTACACATTCCAGCAAATGATGTGAGCATTTTGAAAAGAATAGATGGCAACTTATCTGTTTACACTACAGAGTTAGTAGCGATCTGGTTGGCCCTGGAATGGATAAAAGAAAACAAAATTCACAATACTGTCATCATCTCAGATAGTTATTCAGCTCTACAAAGCATTAAGTCAGGTAGATCATTCAGGGGTGACCTCATCAATGAAGTATACAGTACATTATTCCATCTAGAAGCAGTAGGATTAGTAACTAATTTTCTTTGGGTACCGGCACATGCTGGTGTTGAGGGTAATGAGTAGGTGGACAAGTTAGCCAAACAAACATTCAAGCATAAAGAGGTAGATTTACTAATCCATGTGAGTAAGGCAGAGGCTAAGGTCCTTATAAAGAATCATGCCAAATCAATCTGGCAGGAATACTGGGATGACAATGAAAAGGGCAGACATCTGTACAACATCCAAAAACAGGTGGACTGGTAGAAGTAGGAAAGATGAGAGCATGATAACTCGTCTAAGAATTGGTCACACAGGGCTTAACAGTACATTAAAAATAATAGGTAAACATCACACAGGAAACTGTGATTACTGTAGCCAGCTGGAAACAGTAAAGCATGTTTTATTTCACTGCAAACAGTATGAGGAAGAAAGAAGAAACCTTTGTCAGTCATTAAGCACAGTGAAACACAGCAGTTTTAATCTACCTGGCATCTTAGGTAAGGCATCTAGCCATATATATCATTTTATTCTCAGATTTCTCAAAGAAACTGGGCTAGCCCAGAGGATACAAGTTTTGTTTGTTTATTTGTTTAATCCAGGGGTGGGCAATTATTTTTTCCATAGGGCCACATGAGAAACAGAAAATTTTGTGGAGGGCCGGACCATAAGGCTGAACTAAATTCTGCATAATATTAATTGTATTTCTTTATATAAAGCAATAAATATCATTGTTTTTACAAGCTACTAAGACTGGTAAGAGTATGGAAAAAACGAGGTTGCCTTACAAAAAATGTCATTTATTCAATCAAATTTCCCAAAACAATGGTTAACAAAATGTGAACGTTTGTACCATTTTTTTCAGTCACATTCACCCCAAAACACAATAAAGACATCAAAATATTGTCTTTCTACTCCAAATATCAAGCAAGATACATCATATTATAATAATGATGTCCACAATTGTAGTCTAATCACCTCATTTGGTGTTTTTTATTTGTTCAGTGAGAGAAATCTAGTCTCTGTTGGTCTTTAACGAGTGCATCAAAGTCAGGTTGAATGTCTGAGGTGGAGATGCGAAGCACAGCTGACAGATGATCATCAGTCCATTCGGTGTAGGTATCAGATCTACAGATTGGCTCGGGCTCCGGCGCCTGCTGGTGACGTCACACTATGTGATTGGCTGGACCGTTTGAAGGATGACATACAAGTTTGTGGTTGGTCTGGACAAATTACGGAAGTAGTTATCGCGGGATTAGGTTTCGTGGGATTTCATGTCATGTTCATGTCGCGCGCATTGCGTTTTTGTTTAACACAACTTCAAAATAAAAGCAATGCACATTCAGTCCATGCATGAGGTAAAATTAGGAAATACGTTTTGTAATTTCTAATTAACCTTACGCGGGCCGGTCAGAATGAACCAAAGGGCCGGATGCGGCCCGCGGGCCGGAAAATGCCCAGGTCTGGTTTAGTCCAATATCGACCTGTTCCACACTCCAGCCCAGTTGGTGGCGGTAATGCTCCTTTAAGTTGGTTGCCAACCGCCATAAAACCCTAAAGAAGACGGGTCCACTCGACGCATGTGCAACCCACGGCGCCCCTGAGAGTTCTTACACACTACAACGCGCAGGACTGACAAAATGCCAGAGAACTGTAGTGCTTTAGGATGTACTAACAGATATGGAGATAAGGCTGGTTTAACTTTTCACCGCTTTTCGGTGTACCCAAAAACATGAGAAAATGGTGAGCTGCAGTTAAACGGAAAGACTGGATGCCAATAAAGTATTTGTGTGCGTAGAACATTTGAAATCAGTTTCGTATGAAAGCTTTGTCCAACGTTAAAATCTAGATGTGGGCTTTGGATGCGATATATTTTATTAGACCTAATGCTTGGCTAGACTCGCAGCATGTTTATGTACTTAGAATTTTCTATATTATTTCTGCATAAATATGACCTAAAACATCAGATTTTCACATGAGTCCTAAAAGTAGATAGAGAGAACCTAGTTAAACAAATGAGACAAAATTATACTTGGTCACTTATTTATTGAGAAAAATGATACAATATTCTATATCTGGGAGTAGCAAAAGTATGTGAACCTTTGCTTTCAGTATCTGGTGTGACCTCTTTGTGTAGCAATAACTGCAACTAAACGTTTCTGGTAACTGTTGATCAGTCCTGCTCACCAGATTTTAGCCCATTCCTCCACACAGAACAGCTTCAACTCTGGGATGTTGGTGGGTTTCCTCACGTGAACTGCTTGCTTCAGGTCCTTCCACAACATTTCGATTGGATTAAGGTCAGGACTTTGACTTGGCCATTTCAAAACATTAACTTTATTCTTTTTTTAACCATTCTTTGTGTGCTTAGGGTCATTGTCTTGCTGCATGACCTGCTTTCTCTTGAGACTCAGTTCATGGACAGATGTCCTGACAGTTTCCTTTAGAATTCATTGTTCCATCAATGATGGCAAGCTGTCCTGGCCCAGATGCAGCAAAATGGGCCCAAACCATGATACTACCACCACCATGTTTCACAGATGGGATAAGGTTCTTATGCTGGAATGCAGTGTTTTCCTTTCTCCAAACATAATGCTTCTAATTTAAACCAAAAAGTTCTGTTTTGGTCTCATCTGTATTACACACCTTGCTCTTGGAATGATCTTTGTTGGTCAACCACTCCTGGGGAGGGTAACAATGGTCTTGAATTTCCTCCATTTGTACACAGTCTGTCTGACTATGGATTGGTGGAGTCCAAACTCTTTAGAGATGGTTTTGTAACCTTTTCCAGCCTGATGAGCATCAACAAGGCTTTTTCTGAGGTCCTCAGAAATTTCCTTTGTTGGTGCCATGATATATTTCCACAAACATGTGTTGTGAAGATCAGACTTTGATAGATCCCTGTTCTTTAAATAAAACAGGGTGCCCACTCACACCTGATTGTCATCCCATTGATTGAAAGCACTTGACTCTAATTTCACATTCAAATTAACTGCTAATCCTAGAGGTTCACATACTTTTGCCACTCACAGATATGTAATTTTGGATCATTTTCCTCAATAAATAAATGATCAAGTATAATATTTTTGTCTCATTTGTTTAACTGGGCTCTCTTTATCTACTTTTCAGGCTTGTGTGAAAATCTGATGTTTTAGGTCTCATTTATGCAGAAATATATAAAATTCTAAAGGGTTCACAAACTTTTTCAAGTACCACTGTGTAGACTAGGCTAAACACCATAAAATATGCTCAATCTAGGCCATGGCTTATTTACTACTATTAGAAGTCCACGATTGAACTTACCTTTGTCGTAATAAGATTTTTATTTATCGGATATTTCCCATAACATCTATACTACATTGAAAAACAGGTGAATAGTGGAAGGATAGAGGGCAGGAGTTGGAGAGAAGACATCATAATCACCCATTTAAAAATTGGACATACAGGACTCAACTATTCTCTTAAGAAAATAGACAAACACCCAACTGGAAATTGTGAATACTGTAGCCATCTGGCATCAGTAGAGCATGTAATACTTCTCTGTAAGAAATGTGAATGCGAGAGAAATTAGCTTTATAAATCTCTCAGAATGGTTAATCATAATTTCACTTTACCTGGTTTATTAGGGAGAGCATCAAGTCAGATGTATTGTTACATTATCACATGTTTGAAAGAGTCAGAATTAGCTAAAAGAATAAGTTTTTTTTTTTCCCTACTCCCTTATATCTTCTGTTCCACACTCCAGCCCAGTACGTGGTGGTAATGCACCTTTAAGTTGGTTTGCCAACTGCCGTAAAACCTTAAAGAAGAAAGTTTTCCTTGTTGTTTGTTTCTTCCTCATTAGGAGGCGGTCCTGTTGTGTCAGGAGACTGGGAGTTATACCTGCACCTACTCAGATCCTGATTACTATATAAGAGAACTGATGCAGCCAATTTTCTCTCTTTCCCTCCCTCCTTCCATCCATCAGGCTGGACATTTGGGTTTTGTTTTGGGTGTGGTTAGTCTTATTTTTATTTAATCATTTACAATACCTTTCCTCTCATTCACACACTCACTACACTACTGACTTACATAATTTTAACTGGTTTTCATGTTTGTTTTAATATTAGTTAAATAAAATTAGGTTATATGCTAACTTTGATTGTGTGGTCTCCCTGATTTTTGTCTTGAAATTGAGCTAGTTCATGACAATATGATCTAAAACATCAGATTTTCACACAAGTCCTAAAAGTAGATAAAGAGAACCCAGTTAAACAAATGAGACAAAAATATTATATTTGGTCATTTATTTATTGAGGAAAATGATCCAAGATTACATATCTGTGAGTGGCAAAAGTATGTGAACCTTTGCTTTCATTATCTGCTGTGACCCCTTTGTGCAGAAATAACTGCAACTAAACATTTCCAGTAACTGTTGATCAGTCCTGCACACCGGCTTGGAGGAATTTTAGCCCATTCCTCCGTACAGAACAGCTTCAACTCTAGGATGTTGGTGGGTTTCCTCACATGAACTGCTTGCTTCAGGTCTTGCCACAACATTTCGATTGGATTAAGGTCAGGACTTTGACTTGGCCATTCCAAAATATCCATCCATTATCTGCAGCCGCTTATCCTGTCCTACAGGGTCACAGGCAAGCTGGAGCCTATCCCAGCTGACAATGGGCGAGAGGCAGGGTACACCTTGGACAAGTCGCCAAGTCATCGCAGGGCTGACACATTTCAAAACATCTTTTATTCTTCTTTAACTGTTCTTTGGTAGAACAATTATGTGTGCTTAGGGTTGTTGTCTTGCTGCATGACCCACCTGCTGTTGAGATTCAGTTCATGGACAGATGTCCTGACAATTTCCTTTAGAATGTGCTGGTATAATTCAGAATTCGTTGTTCCATCAATGATGGCAAGCCATCCTGGCCCAGATGCAGCAAAACAGGCCCAAAACATGCTACCACCACCATGTTTCACAGATGGGTTGAGGTTCTTAAGCTGGAATGCAGTGTTTTTCTTTCTCCAAACATAACGCTTCTCATTTAAACCAAAAAGTTCTATTTTGGTCTCATCTGTCCACAAAACATTTTTCTAGTAGCCTTCTGGCTTGTCCATGTGATTTTTAGCAAACTGCAGATGAGCAGCAATGTTCTTTTTGGAGAGCGGTGGCTTTCTCCTTGCAACCCTGCCATGCACACCATTGTTGTTCAGTGTTCTCCTGATGGTGGACTCATAAACATTAGCCAATGTGAGAGAGGCCTTCAGTTGCTTAGAAAGTACCCTAGGTTCCTTTGTGACCTTGCTGAATATTATACGCCTTGCTCTTGGAGTGATCTTTGTTGGTCAACCACTCCCGAGGAGGGTAACAATGGTCTTGAATTTCCTCCATTTGTACATAATCTGTCTGACTGTGGATTGGTGGAGTCCAAACTCTTGAGAGATGGTTTTGTAACGTTTTCCAGCTTGACGAGCATCAACAACGCTTTTTCTGAGGTCCTCAGAAATCTCATTTGTGTCATAATACACTTCCACAAACATGTGTTGTGAAGATCAGACTTTGATAGAGCCCTGTTCTTTAAATAAAACAGGGTGCCCACTCACACCTGATTGTCATCCCATTGATTGAAAACACCTGACTCTAATTTCACCTTCAAATGAACTGCTAATCCTAGAGGTTCACATACTTTTGCCATTCACAGATATGTCATATTGGATCATTTTCCTCAATAAATAAATTACCAAGTATAATATTTTTATTCTCATTTGTTTAACTGGGTTCTCTTTATCAACTTTTAGGACTTGTGTGAAAATCTGATGATGTTTTAGGTCATATTTATGCAGAAATATAGAACATTCTAAAGGGTTCACAAATTTTCAAGCACCACTGTAACCTGTGAAGTTTTAGCCTTATCGGGCAATGCATGGTGAATTTATGACACACTTCCTGTTTGTGTGGCGAAACATAAATTTATTGGCTCCCCATTTCAACGTCATGCAAGATATCGCAAATCACTTAGCAATTCAGTTGGTTAATCCAATATGCATTTCAGTTTTGTTCATCTTGAGGCATCCCACACACCTACCAATTTTGACACGGATAGGTGAAACTATATACTTTTCCACGGGACCACCGTGGAAACTGCAAACAAAAGATTGTGGAGCTCAGCTGCCCCAGTTTTAAGCCCATTTGAGACCCATGTGAACCCTACGTGGACGTACTGACACGGTCGGGTTCGCCAGAAAAACCCTCAAATTTAACTCAAGAGCCCCCTCTACAGCTCTATTAATTGACATACCATTTCCCGGAAAGGCTATGGTTTCTATGCTGGGTTTACTCTGACCCAGCTCTCTGGGATTCTTTTCGCACTGCAATGGAATCAATCCGGGTCACTGTTGAGTGTATCATGCTGATATCCACGTTCGTATAAAGCTGTTAATAAATTGTACGCGAATATTCAAGAGCGTTTTCAGCATGCTTTTTTATATTTTAAAATGTAAAGTGTTTGAAAGTTTAAGGCGCGTTTTCATTCATCTTCTTTGTAATTGTTTATTTATTCAAAAAAATTACATCTCTCACCAGGCTTTTTTAAATTTTATTTATTTATTTTTTACTTGAGATGGTAAGAAATTCCATTCGTATTTTAACAATCACACAAAAAAACGCAAGACTTGTTGTTGTTGGAAGTGTGTGCACGTATGCCTTTGCCGAAACCACATCACCGTTCTTACAACCTCACGTAGCATGCATAGTTCATAATGGCATGATTTCTCGGAAATCACCCCACTTAAGTTTGAGCGTGCCTGCATTTCGGTCACACTGCGCGTGCGCCGAACACTGCCAAGCTCTTGCGTTGGGAAAGCCCCCCAACGCTTATAAATATAAAGGCGCACACTTCGCAGACACTAACACAGTTAATAACAGTTACGGAGAGCAGCTTGTTCTAAACCAAGTGGAATAACTTTCCTACATATCGTCTTTCTTTTATTTCATTAATAATTCCGGATACTCCGTAAGTACTTCTGCTTTCATAATCCTTGTATGTTCGTGTGTTTGTGTAATATGAATCTCACAAGAAAGATACGGATTTCTGTTTGTTGATCTTGTTGATAAACTGCATTTTGTGTCACTGTTAGACTTTTTTTTTTAATGTGCATCATGACAGGGCGGTTGCATTTAGGCACGTACTTTGCTGTCATTTACGTTTGTGTTGTGTTGTCCTCGCTCTATTTTCTTTCCCCACTTACGTGTATTATATATTGTAGGCTTTATTTGTATTCATGTTGTATTTGATATTCTACATTATATTCTGATTTGATCATTTGTTTAAGGTCTTGTGCTGTATGAGCGTGTGTGTGATAAATTTAGACTGGACTTGATGTAATTTGTAAATCATGAACTTGATTTTTCACAACAAATTCGGGAGGCTTTTATAAGACTGTAGGCTAGCATAAGATACTAATTAAATATACGAGAAGCGAAGGCCATCCACGTAAATTTCAAGCAGGTTCTATGCCACTGTAAGAACTTAGTGTATTAAGAAAAACTTTAGGTGCTCAAGCTTCTCACTGTATTTGTCCAGGAACCATGCCTGTGTCCAGAATGCGCATGCGGCCCTGGTTAGAGGATATGATTGACTCGAACTCAGTTGCTGGACTTGTCTGGGTAGATAAGGTAAGATGGAGGTAGTTTTCTCTGAGTAATTTATTGCATGCTGCATGCCTTTTGATTTTGCCAAAAGGTTTAACCAGTTGTGAGGCATTTCATAAAACCACCCAAATAGCAATTCAAGTATCTTGTGGCTTTTTGGGCTTACTTAGGAGAAAAAGATGTTCTCCATTCCTTGGAAGCATGCTGCACGCCATGGATGGGAAATGGACAAAGATGCCTGTCTATTCAAACAGTGGGCAATCCACACAGGTGAGGAGCCACTCTTGATGTCAAACAAATCCTTGTTTTTCAAGGAAGAAGCAAAAAACCAATTGCCTTTCACAAGACCCTTTTAACATTAATGATGCTTGCAGGCAAATTCAAGCCAGGAATCACTGAACCTGACCCCAAAACATGGAAAGCAAACTTCCGTTGTGCAATGAACTCTCTGCCAGATATTGAGGAAGTGAAGGACAAAAGCATCAACAAAGGCTGTGAAGCTGTTCGTGTCTACCGCATGCTTCAGGTTGTCAAGAACAAGAAGTCCTCTAAAAGCCAGGACAGCAGAAGGAGAAAAAAGGTAAGGGGATAGCATGCCATAGTCTTATATTATGTCATAAAGAATAAAGCATGAAAGAGGACACATTCAAGTAATGAAATCAAAGCACATACTCAATGTTTATTATGTGTGAAAGGGAAGGAAGATGGATGCAGACATGGCATCAAATGAAGAGCACCTTTACACCCACAAGCAGCAAGACATGATCACTCAGGAGAACACCATAGACAGCACTGAAAGCATGAGTAAGTAACCTCAACAGCCAAAGCACAGTGAAAGATTTTTATGGATAACATGTTTGTTTGACTCTTGGGACCATACCATTTTTCTTGTCACCTTTCTTTCAAGAAAGCCCCACATATGATGTGCCTGATTGCTCAGGTTATGAAGTGGAAATCGGCCCTGACAGCACAAACGATATTTACCCTGGCGGGTTCCAGGTTTCACCAGTTCATACGACAGGTAATAAAAGAAAAATAAATTTTTACTTTTGAATAGTAAGGAATGAAATAAAGTGGCATGGTGTACATTGTATTTATTTTTCTTTCTTATTCACAGACTACGAGGAAAAGGCTATTGTTGAGGTAAGTCTAGATTTAGTGACATACTAAAATTTTGTATTTCTGTTGTGCTTTTTCATTCTCAGGAATACCCTGTTATGTATCAATTTATCCATTATTGGTATTTCTGCAATTGTTTTTAAACACCACTGAGCAAAGGGCAAGCAAAACTCAGATGGCTACAAATTCTGTGTTTTGCTCTTGCAGATCACACGGCAATTGGAGCTTGATAGTTCACGGTGGCTACAAAACAATAGCAGCGGAAGGGGGTTCCTGTGCAATGAAGTAGCCATGACAGAATCTCACCATTGTCCAGATAGCCAATGGAGTGATACCTCAGGTAAATAAATGTTGCATTTAGCTGATGGGTATAGGATGTATAGCCAGGTATTCTGCTCGCAGGATTATTCATTTGCTAGTCAAATATATCCATCAAACGTCTTTTCCAGAAACTAGTTTACATACCATTACTTCAAAACTTGTGTTTTTCTTTCAGGAGAGGAGCTTGAGCTACGTTTTTACACAGAACTGATACCAGGACTGCCCAGTGAAGATCTTTTAAGCTACACAGATATGTGGAACAGCAGCCCTCACACATCTGGCCTTCCACAAATCAGCTGTCTACTCTAAGACTTGTGTCTTCGATGCTCAGTCTGTACATTATCGTATTACCTCACATTCTAGGTCTTCCCTTTCTGACCATGAAATTAGATCATCAAAAGCCAATTTTGTAAGAGACACTTAAGCTTGGTTGGTATAAAGTGTGTTTTATGATAGAGGATTATGCTAGAGATTTTATGGTCATCAACAGAGAACACTGTAGACAAATTTTGTTTTCTCAGTTTTTTGATGTGTTCTCAATTGTAAAGGATAATGGCTTGTATATAAATATATTCATGTGATTTACTGTGGCATTTGGCAGGTTCCGTTATCTACACATCAGGGTTTTAATGCATTTTCCTCTTAAAACTTTACAGGATATCTAGAATGAATTTTTAAGTTCTTGTGTGCCTTTGGTGAAAACTCTTCACAACGTGTGTGTGTGTATATAGTGTATAAATGAATTTTATAATAAAAAAAGTAAAAATTGTAAGTTGTAGGACTCTTCTGTGATTTCTGCAGTATCTCTGTAATATTTAAAGATACCCAGTTTATTATTATATATTCAAGACAATATTCAGTTTGATTTGTTGTACAAAGTAGTATACGCCATATTCTGGAGAATGTAATAACATTAGTATATCACTTGATTTAATTTGAAGGGCATTCCTTATAGTGAAAGAGTTTAGAAGTCATCTAAGGGGATGACCTCCTAAACCTGTTCAGCCGTGACCACAACCAGAATATTTTCCTGGCTATTAAATTGAATTAATGTTTAGGACCATTTTGGATTTATTCAACAAATACACTTTAAAAAGTACAATCCACAATTACTTGCATAACAGGAAGGGTTGCCACCTCACAGTTCCAGGGTCCTGGGTTCAATACTGAGCTCAGGTTACTGTCTATGTGGAGCTGTATGTTTTTCCCATGTCCTGGTGTCTTTCCTCCAAGTTCTGCAGTTTTCTCTTGGCTCCCACAACGTCTCCATGTGAGTTTCCTTGGGGTCTTTGGTTTACTGAATTGGCTATGCTAAATTGCTCGTAGGTGTGAATGACTATGTGAATGCATGTGTGCTTGATGCCTGGCAACAGACTGATCTAAGGTGTATTTCCACTTCTGGATAGACTCTAAAAGCACAACAACCCTGACCAGGATAAGGTGATTATTTGTTTAAGATGAATGAATGACTAACACCCTTCACGAAAGTGAGAAAATTAGAATTTGTAAAATTTAAGAACGCATGCAATGAGATTTATTTAGGTTTAGGGCTAAAATATCCTGACACAGCAAAATTTACAATGACAATTTTCATCACTAAACAGTCCCAAAGCATCAGTGATTAATTCCTACATTTTACAATGTTTATCAGGTTATTTTCTTTATATGCAGTTCTCTTTTTCACCACACATGCTGAAGGTGTTCATAGCCTAAAA
Organism: Neoarius graeffei; assembly: GCF_027579695.1. Taxonomy (NCBI): domain Eukaryota; kingdom Metazoa; phylum Chordata; class Actinopteri; order Siluriformes; family Ariidae; genus Neoarius; species Neoarius graeffei. Next base: position 35,170,453 of record NC_083580.1, read on the forward strand.
TATTTTTTTAAATTATTATTATTATTATTATTATTATTATTAATTTTCTTATCTGACTACAACACAGAATTTCAGCTGTAGTCCCATTAGCTTTTGGTAAAGTTGTGGCACTGAATTTTGTGGGTTGCTCTCAAGAAACTTTCTTGTGATCCTGACAACAAAATAGAGCCTGTAGTGCAATTCTGAAATTGATATATATGGAGTCTTCTTTCACTCCCTCATCATCTTTCTTACTGTGTATGGGGGCAATATACTCTTGTTTGTGCTTGCTGACATATTTTAAACTGTTCTAAAAGATTTAAACATTTTAATTTTAACAATTCCTTAATGATATTTTTAATTAGGGTTATACCCATTATCTAAAATGTGCATGTCAACAGCCATTTGTTTCTTTTGTGGTTCTTTTTGCTTTCCCAGATGATGATAGATGATCTGCATTTATTTTAAATATTCTTGAGGGGTGTCAATAATTTTTCATATTTTTGAGAAAATATAAAATATATTTTTAATAATTGTTTTCTGCTAAGGAAAGGCAAGTAGTTTCTCTAATTGAATGAATTAATATTTATTTTATGCAAAAAAATTAGCCTATTCTCTTGAAGGGTGTCAGTAATTATGAATGTGCTTGTAGCTATTCAATAATACATGCAAGTGATAGTAATAAAGTATACATTTTATTAAATTGCCCTACTTAACTGTAATACAATTTTTGGGTGAGTCACACTAAATATAGTTAGAAATACAAAATACTTCAAAATTATTAAATGTATATTTATAATGTAATAGAACTGAGTGAAAGATCATTTGAAAATCATTAAGCAAGCCATTGGGTGGCACAGTGGTGTAGTGGTTAGCACTGTTGTCTCACAGCAGGAAGGTTCTGGGTTCGAGCCTAGTGGCTGATGGGGGCCTTTCTGTGTGAAGTTTGCATGTTCTCCCCATGCCTGCATGGGTTTCCTCTGGGTGCTCTGGTTTCCTCCACAGTTCAAAGACATGTGGTAAGACAGGTGGCCTTGGGCTGAAGTGCACTTGAGCAAGGCACCTAACCCCCAACTGCTCCCCGGGTGCTGTAGCATAGCTGCTCACTGCTCTGGGTATATGTGTGTGTTTTTTGCTCACTTGTGTGTGCATGCATGTGTGTGTTCAGATGGGTTAAATGCAGAGAATGAATTTCACTGCTTGAGTGTACATGTGACAAATAAAAGCTTCTTCTTCAAACCGATTAAAGTAGTCTGACATGAAGTAAACTGATTAATATAATATAACATTCACTCATCACAACTAAAATGTCAAACTTTTGATACTGTTGATCACAACATACTGCTATATCGACTTGAACACTGGGTTGGGTTGACTGGTAAAGTTATCAATTGGTTAAAATCATACTTAAAAGATAGAAGCTTCTTTGTTACCATGGGAAATTGTACCTCAACATCAATGTCCTTGACCTGTGGTGTCCCCCAGGGATCGATCCTTGGACCATTACTATTCAACCTTTATATGCTCCCACTTGGACAAATTATCAAGAACAACTCAATTTTGTATCACTGCTATGCAGATGACACCCAAATTTATTTTGCTCTATCACCTAATGATTATGCCCCCCTTGAATGTCTCTACCAGTGTATCGACCAAATCAACAACTGGATGTCACAAAATTTTCTTCAGCTGAACACAGATAAAACAGAAGTAGTTCTATTTGGGAAAAAAGATGAAAGACTCAGGATTACCACTATTCTTGACACAAAGGGGATTAAAACAAAAAATATGGTTAAAAATCTTGGTGTTTTCATTGACAGCGAGCTAAACTTTGACAGTCAGATGAAAGCAATCACTAAATCGGCATTTTATCACCTAAAAAACATTTCCAAACTAAGAGGACTTATGTCAAAAAATGATCTGGAAAAACTTATACATGCCTTCATCTCTAGTAGGGTTGACTATTGCAATGGCCTTTTCACAGGCCTGCCAAAAAAGACCATCAAACGACTTCAGCTGATTCAAAATGCAGTGGCTAGGGTTCTTACATGAACAAAAAGAACAGAGCACATTACTCCAATTCTAGGGTCCCTTCACTGGCTTCCAGTAAGCTACAGAATTGACTTTAAAGCATTGTTGCTGGTGTACAAATCTCTAAATGGTACAGGGCCCTATTACCTCTCTGATATGTTGCAGTGGCCTAACCCAATCAGATCTACCAGATCGCAGCAGCAAAATTTACTGGTAAAACCTGTTGTTAAAACAAAGTGTGGTGAAGCAGCTTTTAGCTACTATGCAGTACAGCTATGGAACCAACTCCCAGAGGACATCAAAAATGCTCCTGCTGTTGGCAGCTTCAAATCTAAATTAAAGACCAAGCTGTTGTCAGATGCTTTCTGCTAACTGATAAATGTCATTATCTTTACATGTTTTAAACTTTATTTAACTTTTACAGTCTTTGCATGTTTTAAATTTTACTTAACTTTTATTCCATTTTATTCTGCTATTTTTTACTGAACTTTTACTTCATTTTATTACTTTATTCCTACTATTGTTTAATTCTCATATTATTTTTATTTTTCTCTCTTCTTCCCCCTTTATTTTATGTAATTTTATTTTTTATTGTTTACTGTTTTGCCTTTACCTCTGTAAAGCACATTGAACTGCCACTGTGTATGAAATGCGCTATATAAATAAACTTGCCTTGCCTTGCCTAAAGTGTCACCATTAAGATCTGTAAATACAGTGTATCATAGACTTAGTTTTTAATACATGAATTTATACAGCAGTTACCTTAGAGGCAGGTGTTATGCTTATTGTGTCTACCCAAGCCAGTCACCCAAGGTTAGGACACGTGGTGGCTACTTTATTGGCTCGACCAGGGTCGAAGGTTCATTATCTCATCTCATTATCTCTAGCCTCTTTATCCTGTTCTACAGGGTCGCAGGCAAGCTGGAGCCTATCCCAGCTGACTACGGGCGAAAGGCGGGGTACACCCTGGACAAGTCACCAGGTCATCACAGGGCTGACACATAGACACAGACAACCATTCACACTCACATTCACACTTACAGTCAATTTAGAGTCACCAGTTAACCTAACCTGCATGTCTTTGGACTGTGGGGGAAACCGGAGCACCCGGAGGAAACCCACGCGGACACGGGGAGAACATGCAAACTCCGCACAGAAAGGCCCTTGCCGGCCACAGGGCTCGAACCCGGACCGTCGAAGGTTCAACAAGTCATAAAATAATTCAATGTATTATCTATAATACTGTTCACACCAGGTTTTATATAAATGCATCCACCTCTCCATTTTTGAAGCCACATTTGAAAACCAAAAGCCCAATGTATTCTGTCAAACTCCTTGTAATCCATGGCCTCCATAGCCACAATAAAGCAATGATGGAAGAGATCCCTAGTGTTTTTACAGCTGGAATAAATAGTTTATTAACAACTTTTACATATATTGTAGCCAGATGTAAAGATTTAAAGATTGCCAACCAAACTCCAAGCCTTCCTTTGAGGTTAAGGACATTAGAAGTGGTATTTAAAATCATGATTTTCAATGTGCTGAGCATTTGATGTGTTTAAAACAACTGGATTTGAGAAACAAGACACAAAAGTGGTTGTTATATATTATGATGCATTATATGATAAGACACATAAGTGGTTGTTAAATATTAAAATGCATTATATGACATTGCATATTATACACAGTACAGAAGGGGCGGCACGGTGGTGTAGTGGTTAGCGCTGTTGCCTCACAGCAAGAAGGTCCTGGGTTTGAGCCCCGGGGCCGCCGAGGGCCTTTCTGTGTGGAGTTTGCATGTTCTTCCTGTGTCCGCGTGGGTTTCCTCCGGGTGCTCCGGTTTCCCCCACAGTCCAAAGACATGCAGGTTAGGTTAACTGGCGACTCTAAATTGACCGTAGGTGTGAATGTGAGTGTGAATGGTTGTCTGTGTCTATGTGTCAGCCCTGTGATGACCTGGTGACTTGTCCAGGGTGTACCCCGCCTTTCGCCCGTAGTCAGCTGGGATAGGCTCCAGCTTGCCTGCGACCCTGTAGAAGGATAAAGCGGCTAGAGATAATGAGATGAGATGAGACAATACAACAGCACATTATTTGCTGTTTTACCTTATGAATGTTATTGTTTTTTTTTTCTCGAAATAAACACATTTCAATTTTGATTCTTGAAACATTCAAAAAACATTGGTATAATAAAGCATTTACAACTTTGTAATTTTGGCATTCCTTCTCTCAACAGTAAAGAGATGTTTAGTGACTGATAGAACTCTCCTTCTTCAACCATGCCTTTGTAATGTGTGCAGAAATTGGTTTTGCATTGTCTTGTTGAAATATGCATCAGCTTCCCTAAAAAGATGTTATCCTGAAGGCAGAATAAGTTTCTCCAAAATCTCAGTGTACTATTCTGTATTAATGCTGCCATCACAGAAATGTAAGTTACTTTTGCCACGAGCATTGATACTTCCCCATACCATGACAGACTCTGGTTTTTGGACTTCTTGTTGTAACAGTCTGGATGGTCCTTTTTCATTTTGTTCCAGAGCACACAGTGCCATTTTGGAAATGCTCAGACCCAGTCATTGAGCCATCACAATTTGGCCCTTGTCAAAGTCGTTCAGATCCTTATGCTTGACCATTTTTCCTGCTTCCAATACATCGACTTCGAGAACTGACTGTTCTCTTGCTGCCTAATATATCCCACCCTTTGACAGGTGCCACTGTAACAACATAATCACTGGTTACAAGCCAACCAACAGTGAAGGAGTGGATGGCAATGTGGGAATGAGCTGAATATCTACTTTAATAGATTTGATGGTGTGAGCCCAACCCACCACCACCATTCTTCTGTGGGATGGGTACAACCACACACTTTACATTCTCTCCTCTCCCCTGCCTCTTCTTGCCCTACCTCATCCCCATTTCATGACTTCGCTCGCACCTCCTCAACAGACCCCCTGGCTGAGCACCCCCCCAAGAAACACCTTCATCCCTCCCCCACTCGTCACCCCCACACTGATCATCAGCGAGGAGCAAGTGAGAAGACAGCTGAAGAGACTTCATGCAGGAAAATCAGCAGGCCCGGATGGTGTTAGCCCCAGGGCCCTGAAGACCTGTGCCCTCCAGCTAAGTGGAGTACTTCAGCATGTCTTCAACATGAGCCTGGGTCTTCAGAGGGTCTCCGTGCTGTGGAAGATGTCATGCCTTGTCCCTGTACTGAAGAAGCCGCGTCCTAGCAACCTCAAAGACTACATGCCTGTGGCATTGAAGTCACACATTATGAAGACCCTGGAGAGACTCATCCTGGAGCAGATCTGGCCTATGGTCCAACCACTTCTTGACCCCCTTCAGTTCGCCTACCAGCCCTGTCTTGGAGTAGAGGATGCAATCATCTATCTGCTCAACAAAATCTATGGACACCTGGACAAGCCAGCCAGCACTGTGACTATCATGTTTTTTTATTTCTCCAGTGCTTTTGACACCATCCAGCCGGCTCTGCTGGGTGAGAAGTTGACAGCGATGCAGGTGGATGCCCCACTGGTGTCCTAGATTGTAGATTATTTGACTGGCAGACCACAGTACATGCGCTTGCAGGGCTGTGTGTCGGACAGAGTGATCAGCAATACCGGGGCTCCGCAAGGGACTGTCCTTTCTCCTTTCCTTTTCACTCTCTACACCACTGATTTCAACTACTGCACCGAGATCTGCCACCTCCAGAAATGTTCTGATGACTCTGCAGTGGTTGGACGTATTACTGGTGGTGATGAGAGCGAGTACAGGATGGTGGTGGACAACTTTGTCATGTGGAGCAGAAAGAACCACCTACAGCTCAACGTGACAAAGATGAAAGAACTGGTGGTCGATCTGAAGAGAATCAGGGCTCCGGTGAATCCTGTTAACATCCAAGGGGTCAGTGTGGACATGGTGGAGAAATATAAGTACCTGGGGGTGGACTTGGACAATAAACTGGACTGGTCCAAAAACGTGGAAACTGTATACAAAAAGGGCCAGAACTGTCTCCATTTTCTGAGATGGCTAAGGTCCTTCAACATCTGCAGAATGGTGCTGCGGATGTTCTATGACTCTGTGGTGGCCGGCGCCATCCTGCTGTCATCTACTGGGGTAGCGGCTTGAAGGTGAAGGACACTAACAGACTCAATAAGATCATCAGGAAGGCCGGCCATGTTATAGGTGTGGAACTGGACTCTCTGACAATGGTGTTGGAGAAGAGGACACTGTCCAAAATAAAAACAATCTTAGACTGTCCTTCCCACCCTCTATATGAGGAGCTGATCAGCCACAGAAGCACATTCAGTAAACGGCTGATTCTTCCATGCTGCACAACTGAGAGACACAGGAAATCATTCCTACCTGTTGCTGTCAAGCTGTACAATTCCACTGTATAACTGTGGTACACTTCTTACCATGTATCCTTAACTCAGGTGCAATATATGTACAACCCTGATTCCAAAAAAGTTGGGACAAAGTACAAATTGTAAATAAAAACGGAATGCAATAATTTACAAATCCCAAAAACTGATATTGTATTCACAATAGAACATAGACAACATATCAAATGTCAAAAGTGAGACATTTTGAAATTTTATGCCAAATATTGGCTCATTTGAAATTTCATGACAGCAACACATCTCAAAAAAGTTGGGACAGGGGCAATAAGAGGCTGGAAAAGTTAAAGGTACAAAAAAGGAACAGCTGGAGGACCAAACTGCAATTCATTAGGTCAATTGGCAATAGGTCATTAACATGACTGGGTATAAAAAGAGCATCTTGGAGTGGCAGTGGCTCTCAGAAGTAAAGATGGGAAGAGGATCACCAGTACCCCTAATTCTGCACCAACAAATAGTGGAGCAATATCAGAAAGGAGTTCGACAGTGTAAAATTGCAAAGAGTTTGAACATATCATCATCTACAGTGCATAATATCATCAAAAGATTCAGAGAATCTGGAAGAATCTCTGTGCGTAAGGGTCAAGGCCAGAAAACCATACTGGGTGCCTGTGATCTTCGGGCCCTTAGACGGCACTGCATCACATACAGGCATGCTTCTGTATTGGAAATCACAAAATGGGCTCAGGAATATTTCCAGAGAACATTATCTGTGAACACAATTCACCGTGCCATCCGCCGTTGCCAGCTAAAACTCTATAGTTCAAAGAAGAAGCCGTATCTAAACATGATCCAGAAGCGCAGACGTCTTCTCTGGGCCAAGGCTCATTTAAAATGGACTGTGGCAAAGTAGAAAACTGTTCTGTGGTCAGGCGAATCAAAATTTTAAGTTCTTTATGGAAATCAGAGACGCCGTGTAATTCGGACTAAAGAGGAGAAGGACGACCCAAGTTGTTATCAGCGCTCAGTTCAGAAGCCTGCATCTCTGATGGTATGGGGTTGCATTAGAGCGTGTGGCATGGGCAACTTACACATCTGGAAAGACACCATCAATGCTGAAAGGTATATCCAGGTTCTAGAGCAACATATGCTCCCATCCAGACGATGTCTCTTTCAGGGAAGACCTTGCATTTTCCAACATGACAATGCCAAACCACATACTGCATCAATTACAGCATCATGGCTGCATAGAAGAAGGGTCCAGGTACTGAACTGGCCAGCCTGCAGACCAGATCTTTCACCCATAGAAAACATTTGGCGCATCATAAAACAGAAGATACGACAAAAAAGACCTAAGACAATTGAACAACTAGAATCCTACATTAGACAAGAATGGGTTAACATTCCTATCCCTAAACTTGAGCAACTTGTCTCCTCAGTCCCCAGACGTTTACAGACTGTTGTAAAGAGAAAAGGGGATGTCTCACAGTGGTAAACATGGCCTTGTCCCAACTTTTTTGAGATGTGTTGTCATGAAATTTAAAATCACCTAATTTTTCTCTTTAAATGATACATTTTCTCAGTTTAAACATTTGATATGTCATCTATGTTCTATTCTGAATAAAATATGGAATTTTGAAACTTCCACGTCATTGCATTCCGTTGTTAATTACAATTTGTACTTTTGTCCCAACTTTTTTGGAATTGGGGTTGTATATAGGAATCATTGTATATAAAATCACTTCATTTTGCTTTTACTTAAGTTATTGAACTTATTTAAATTTATTTTATTTTTATTTATTCATTTTTAGGACTGTTTTATCTTCTATTTTTAGACATATTTATTTCTTCCTTGATTCAGGAGCTTGGTTGCAATTTTGAATTTCCTTCTGGGGATTAATAAAGTAATTCTGATTCTGATAATCAATGTAATTCACTTTACCTGTCAGTGTTTTTATGGCTGATCAGTGTTTTATATATATCAGTGTAATCCCCTATTAATATGTATGATGTCAGAGCATTTTTATATATATATGGGCGGCACGGTGGTGTAGTGGTTAGCACTGTCGCCTCACAGCAAGAAGGTCCGGGTTCGAGCACTGTGGCCGGCGAGGGCCTTTCTGTGTGGAGTTTGCATGTTTTCCCCGTGTCCGCGTGGGTTTCCTCCGGGTGCTCCGGTTTCCCCCACAGTCCAAAGACATGCAGGTTAGGTTAACTGGTGACTCTAAATTGACCGTAGGTGTGAGTATGAATGGTTGTCTGTGTCTATGTGTCAGCCCTGTGATGACCTGGCGACTTGTCCAGGGTGTACCCCGCCTTTCGCCCGTAGTCAGCTGGGATAGGCTCCAGCTTGCCTGCGACCCTGTGGAACAGGATAAAGTGGCTAGAGATAATGAGAAGAGATTTTATATATATATATATATATATATATATATATATATATATATATATATATATATACACACACCCACACGTGTGTATGTATATACACACACACACACACACACACACACACACACACACACATATATATATATAAATAATTAAATAAATATTTTAAGCATGACCAGAATAAAATGCAGAATTAATGGAACAGTGCAATCTGTCCAGATCTCTGATCTTCAAAATGACTATCCTAAATGAGCAACTGCAGCAATAAAGCTGTTCCTTCCTAACTGTCAGAAATTCATATGCTCCAGACTAGTGGCTCCTCGAAACACTGCCTGGATTTCTTGTAAATCACATGACTTTTTTGCAAGCAGCAGTACTGCCACATGATCAAGTGGCGTCGCCACTGAGGAGAAACGAATGCATTTACAAGAAACTCCCTTGGCAGAGCTGGAAAGCACCCAGGTTCCCTGGATGTTTTCCCATGACCATGCATGAAATCCTGTTTGTTCATATCTTGATTGGGTTCAATACAGTGCAATAAAATGTAACAGAACAAGTCTTGAACTGTGTGTAGCCATTACCAATCCAGAAGACTTATAATTTCCACATTGCTCATCTAATTTTATGTGGTATATTTAGTTTTTGAAGAGTTAATCAATTAATCCATATTTGTCTATTCCTCGGACATTCTAGCAGCACTTTCTGGACCAAATTTCAATTTCTGTTCTAAATTTACTAACCATTACTTTTTAAATCGTGTATTCCCACAGCTATACCTGCGCAAAAACAAACCTCTCATAACAAACCTGAGTTGCAGAATATGGTGTTGTATATTTCAACTGCATCTATATGTACAAATTATTGGAAATGCTTCTCTACACAGACACACATAACTGAAATAGGGAGTATCAGGTGAAGCTACTTAGTTGTATATTCATAGAACAATTTGGTGCCAGCAAGGTATGCAGTCATTGGGGAAACCAAGATTCACTGGAACCCCATATTACACACACACACACACACACACACACACACACACACACACACACAATATATATATATATATATATATATATATATATATATATATATATTGTGTGTGTGTGTGTGTGTGTGTCAGATATATATATATATATATATATATATATATATATATATATATATATATATATATATATATATATATAGCTGAGCTATAGTGCTGGCTTGTAAACAGCAGAAATTCTCAGGTAAAATGATGAAAGGAATGCCATTGTTAAACAACAAGTTTTCAGTGGGTTAATTGGTCGAGTTTAACCTTAGAAATTGTTGAGTAATCTCTGTGCATTGGTAACTCCCTTTTGCATACCATGTTATGTGTGCGAAGAGCATTTCGTCCTCCATAGTAGGAAATACCTGACAACCTTGTTTACACCCTAAAGAAATGGTAATGTAGTGATGAGTCTTTATTACATTTTGTGAAACCAAATTACAGTGAATTACAGATAATGAATAGAATTTATACTGTATAATACAATTATAAGTCTAATAATAATGACACTGATGTTACTCAACTGTGAGAGTATGCTGCACCCAGACTCATTTTACTGTAAGCATTTAAGTGGTTGTTTACAAAGCAAATGCAGCTACTGACATCTTGTGGCATAAATTAGCTATGAACATAATAGCAACCTCTAAAATCCATTTACTGTAGCGCCCTATCACAGAAATCATGACATGTTAAGTCTTTTTATTAATTTACTGTTATTTTTAAATGAATATTACAGGTTTGCACATCATGTTTATGATACTTTGAAGCAGTCAAGTATTTATTTATTTATTTATTTTTTTTTTTTTTGAACCATTCATTTATTCATTCATTCCTGCAAAGGATGCAATCACTGGGGAACCAAGAGCCACTGGATAAATTTAAAAAACCTTTTTTAAAAAAATCTAAGAATTTTCAGATGCTTAGGACAAGGCTACATTAATGCAATTTTTTTCCTGTATATTTTCTTACACAAAGGAATGCTATTGGTAATCAATCAAACATATATCTGTTGCCTAATATGTTATTTGTTTTATCAGTGTAAAATCGAACAATGCTTGCTTGTAGTTGTCACTGTAGTTAAAGCTTGTAGGTCAACAACAGCATTATGGACCCTTTTCACGTGACGTCACGACAAACGCGGCCGCCATTTTGGACATGTACTACCAGTAGTTTACCACAGCCAGCATTGAGGAACGACAGCAAAGAAAGTTTTTACTTTCAGCAAGACTTCCATCCTGCCACTATATTGTTGTGCATCTGGATGTAGTAACCATCAACAAACAAGGCAAGGTTTATCATTTTATCGGATCCCAACGGAGAAGATGGATAGCGGCCATAAACAGGAAAGATTGGCAGCCCTCGGCATACCAACGCTTGTGTAGTGACCACTTTGTTGGAGGTAAGACGTATAAAATTAGCCAGAAAAGGCATTACATTGCTGTTAACATTCTGTGGCGGCGAGTGTGTAACCAAATAGGCTAAAATAACCCATTGTAACCTCTTTGTTCTTCTGTAGTAGCTATTGTTGACTAGCTAATGTCAACAAGTAGCTGGTATGTTACTGTAGCAATGTTTACATTCAGTCATTTGGATGACTGTTAAAACCTTTCAGTCTCAAGTTTTTCCTTTACTGTATTTACTAGTTTACTGTAATTATGATCCGGCCGAGGTTCCCCTCAAATTAAGCAGCGCGCGCCGGCTTGCTCCCGGAGTGCTCTGGCCGAGGTTCCCCTCAAATTAAGCAGTGCGCGCCGGCTTGCTCCCGGAGTGCTCCGGCCGAGGTTCCGGAGCACACTCCGGCCGAGGTTCCCCTCAAATTAAGCAGCGCGCTCCGTAACCTCGGCCGGAGCACTCCTGGAGCAAGCCGGAGCGCACTCCGTAACCTCGGCTGGAGCAAGCCGGAGCGCGCTCCGTAACCTCGGCTGGAGCAAGCCAGAGCGCGCTCCGTAACCTCGGCCGGAGCACTCCGGGAGCAAGCCGGAGCACGCTCCGGAACCTCGGACGTTGGCGTGTATGTGTATGGCGATGGGTTTTTAACGACATAGGTATACAGATCATGTGGGCCGAAGTCAGGTAAAGACGAGGGCTCCATGTACTTCCGTACGTCAGTTAACAATCCTGGTGGAAGCAGGTAAACATCGTTCTCTAAGCCTGCTAACCTCAATTTTTGCAAATACCTCTCCCTCTGCTCGCCCTCTAAATGCCCTACGTCGCTGGATAGTGAAGGTGTTTTCTGCATCTCGCTCCTTTTTCTTTTATGTTTTTCGTTTGTTGCCTTCCTCGCATTCAAACTGATTCGAGCCGAAGTCCACTACATGTCCAAAATGGCGGTCGCGTTTACGAAGGTCACGTGACTGAAAAGGGTCTATACTATTATAATACACTGTGCACTCTTTCACCTATTTTCATCTCATCTCATTATCTCTAGCTGCTTTATCCTGTTCTACAGGGTCGCAGGCAAGCTGGAGCCTATCCCAGCTGACTACGGGCGAAAGGCGGGGTACACCCTGGACAAGTCGCCAGGTCATCACAGGGCTGACACATAGACAACCATTCACACTCACATTCACACCTATGGTCAATTTAGAGTCACCAGTTAACCTAACCTGCATGTTTTGAACTGTGGGGGAAACCGGAGCACCCGGAGGAAACCCACGCGGACACGGGGAGAACATGCAAACTCCACACAGAAAGGCCCTCGCCGGCCACGGGGGCCACCTTCTTGCTGTGAGGCGACAGCGCTAACCACTACACCACCGTGCCGCCCCTCTTTCACCTATTTTCAGCATCATCAAAATAATTTCCCGACTGAAAAATCCAGTCTGAGCAGTTACCTGCTGCCAAAACACAGGCTGAAGTGGTTATGCTGGTAAACCAGCTTTGCCAGCTAGTAAATTATTTTCTAGCTTCCTTATTACTTGACAAAACTGGTCAATAAATATTTGAGATTTTCTAATGGCCTTACTGTTGTGTTATTTTGATTTATTTATGATGGTGCAGTACAAGCAGTAAATCGGAAACTGTTTTCGTCTCCCAGCTTGGACAGCTCAGCCTCTGTTTTGTCATGTAGCTGGTTTGACAGCTGAATTTTTCAGCGGGATTGTTATAGCTTATATGAATGAAAAGTATGCATTTTCACACTATTCAGAATTTACATATCAGATTTTTAATTTTCAGGCTACCTCATAACAAACATACCCCAAAACCAAGCCTTTCCAATTAGCTGCGATGAGTGCAAAAGTGCGTGAAATTACTGAACTTTCACTTACCTCACAGATATATCACATATCTTCACAACATTAATCTAAAAGGTTGTTCCAAATGTTCCAAAATAAAGCTTAAATGCCCCCAGAAAAATTCATGTCTTGATTAAATCTTTTTCTATCAAGCACTCTTTTGAACTTTTACTTTCACTTTCAACATTTAAAAGAGGGATCAAAGCATGAAAAGAAAGTGATTACATACAATGTAATATTTTTGGAATAGAAATCCAAGGTGCTGATGGATTAAAGACATGTTTAATGGTCACACTTTCCAGTAAAATGTACATGAGCTAAAAATTATTAAAGCATTTACGAAGGAATAACTCACCTTAGTAATTACTTAACAAATGAGTGACATACATTAACGACTAGCCTAGGAAATTAATTAGAATTAACTAATGCAAGTCGCATGTTTGAAATGAAAGTAATTAAGGTATTGTTCAATGTCTGAATTATCAGGAAATAATACCGTATGTTCGTAAGTAAATGGATTTTGGGGGGTTAGCACCATTTGATTTACACAACATGTCTACCACTTTAAAGGTGCAAACTGTTGTTTTATTGTGACATAAACAGTAATTAAGATGAAAAAACAGAAATCTGGAGTGTGCATACAGTTGTGGTCAGAAGTTTACATACAGTGACATGAATGTCATCTTGGAGGAATGTCACATGAAAGCAATCACTAAAATGGCATTCTATCACCTAAAAAACATTTCCAAACTAAGAGGACTTATGTCAAAAAATGATCTGGAAAAACTTATACATGCCTTCATCTCTAGTAGGGTTGATTACTGCAATGGCCTTTTCACAGGCCTGCCAAAAAAGACCATCAAACGACTTCAGCTGGTGCAAAATGCAGCAGCTAGGGTTCTCACACGAACAAAAAGAACAGAGCACATTACTCCAATTCTAAGGTCCCTTCACTGGCTTCCAGTAAGCTACAGAATTGACTTTAAAGCATTGCTGCTGGTGTACAAATCTCTAAATGGTACAGGGCCCAATTACCTCTCTGATATATTGCAGCGGCCTAACCCAATCAGATCTACCAGATCGCAACAGAAAAATTTACTATTAAAACCTGTTGTTAAAACAAAGTGTGGTGAAGCAGCTTTTAGCTACTATGCAGTACAGCTATGGAACCAACTGCCAGAGGACATTAAAAATGCTCCTGCTGTTGGCAGCTTCAAATCTAGGTTAAAGACCAAGCTGTTTTCAGATGCTTTCTGTTAAATAATTAATATTGTCTTCCTTACATGTTTTTATAATCTGTACTTTTACAGTTTCTGCATGTTTCAAATTTTACTTAACTATTTATTCTATTTTATTCTGCTGTGTTTTTTCTCCCCCTATTTGAACTTCTACTTCATTTTATTTTTTTATTTCTACTATTGTTTAATTCTTATTATATTTTTCCCTATTTATTTTATGTAATTTTATTCTCTATTGTTTACTGTTTTGCTTTTACTTCTGTAAAGCACATTGAACTGCCACTGTGTATGAAATGTGCTATATAAATAAACTTGCCTTGCCTTGGATATGAATGTCATGGCAATATTTGGGCTTTCAGTAATTTCTTTGAACTGTTCTTTTTCTGTGGCAGAATGATTGTACAGCATACAATCATTCTACCACGAGTAGTGGTGCACATAACTGACGTGTGTACCAAATTTCATGAGTTTTCGAGTATGTACAAGGTGTCCAATCTGTATTTTTGAACGAGGTGGCGCTATGGAGTTAATGAAGCCCAACTAGACGAATTTACCATATCACCTCAAATTGTATCATAGGACAAATGTATGTGCAAAGTATCATGAGTTTTTAGCCATTGTAAGCCCTTCAAAACAGCATGGGAAATTTTCAAAATCCCACATTTCATCCAGCATGGCTGACTTCCTGTTGGGCAGAGTCAAATACTGTACAACCAAGTGACCTTTGTCCTGTATCACAAGAGTATTTATCACACCAAATCTCATGCTGATCTGAGCAACTTCATCTCAACCATTGCTTGTGCTTGGGGGTGCTATAGGGACCACACCCAGTCCCTTGCTCAATGTAAAGTTGTGATTTTAGGCACAACTGATCAGTGTGCCAAAATTTCATGAGTTTTTGTGCATTGCATGTGCCTCAAAAATGAGTTTTCGTGCACAGAAAAAATAACATGGCGGACACAATTGGGCATTGCACCCAAGGCCAAGCCTCTATCCCTGAGTAGCAGTGGCCAGGACTTGAATGTACCAAATTTCATGAGTCAGAGTTTTTTGGCAATGGAATCATTACTGTCCAGGTCAAAATGGTGGTGCTCACTTTGGGCATGGGGATATTGTCAGAACCCTGATGTCTATAACCTGTGAGTTTTTAGCTCTATCAGGCAATGCATGGTGAGTTTATGACACACTTCCTGTTTGCATGGCGAAACACAAATTTATTGGTTCACCATTTCAACATCATGCAAGACACCACAAATCCTGTCGCAAGCCAATTGGCTAACACAATGTGCATTTCAGTTTTGTTCATCTTGGGGCACCCCAAACACCTACCAATTTTGATACTGACCTGCCTGATCCATCCTGGTGCCCTGTGTCTGGTTGGAGTCTCATCGCATAGCTCCTGTGGAGGACGGCCCCATGCGGACAGTTGAAAGTCACACTTGGAGGATGCTCTGGACACTTACAGTAATGCTTTTATGGCTGAAGACTACAGATGACTTGCTAACTTTAGGACTGCAGTTGTCATGAACAGTTTTGCACTTAAGTTTCCATCAATGAAGAGTTTATAACATCAATGAAACTGACTTCATGTTAAAACTGTTAATGTTATAGTTATATGTTGTCTGTTGTTGCCCAAATGAGGATGGGTTCCCTTTTGAGTCTGGTTCCTCTCGAGGTTTCTTCCTCATGTTGTCTGAGGGAGTTTTTCCTTGCCACTGTCGCCACAGGCTTGCTCATTGGGGATAGATTAGAGATAACATTAGTTCATGTTTTAAGTCATTCAAATTCTGTAAAGCTGCTTTGCAACTATATTTATTGTTAAAAGCACTATACAAATAAACTTGACTTGACACTGATAGGTGAAACTATATACCAGGCAGGAGTCTCAATGACATGTGGGGGTGCTATGGAGTCCACTGGACACACCCGGGGTCAAGCTTCTATCCCTGAGTAGTGGTGGCCAGGACTGATGTGAGAATCAAATTTCATGAGTCAAAGTTTTTAGGCAATGGAATCATTACTGTCCAGGTACAAAAGGTGGCGCTATACCAGAGGGTCAAATTGGGCATGTGGATCTCATCAGAACCATCATATCCTATAACCTGTGAATTTTTAGCCATATCAGGCAATGCATGGTGAATTTTTGTTATGCTTCCTGTTTGTGTGGGGAAACATACAAATTTATTGGTTTGCCATTTCAACATCATGCAAGATATTGCAAATCCTGTCACAAGTCATTTGGCTAAACCAATGTGCATTTCAGTTTTGTTCATCTTGGGGCACCCCACACACCGACCAATTTTGACACAGATAGGTGAAAGTATATACCGGGCAGAAGTCTCAATGACATGTAGGGGTGCTATGGAGTCCCCATGATGTGGTACAGTATGTGGTGTACCATAAATTTATTGGATCGCCATTTCAGCATCTTGCAAGATATCTCAAATCCCTTTGCAATTTAAAATCGGCAACATCTTGACATGACATATACCAAATATGGTGTAAATCCAAGAAAATGCCTAGGAAGAGTACATTAAAATGTACCACGTGTTTTGGCAATGGAGTCATTACTGCCCATGTCCAAATGGTGGTGGTATACCAGAGGGTGTCTTTGGGCATGTGGATATCTTCAGAACCCTGATATCCTACAACCTGTGAAGTTTGAGCCATATCAGGCAATGCATGGTGAATTTCTGACTTACTTCGTGTTTGTGTGGTGTAATGTATACAATTATTGGTTCACCATTTCAACATCTTGTGACATATTGCAAATTGCTTCACAATTTAACATGAGCAACATATTGACATGACATCATACCAAATATGAAATGGATCCAACATACCGCCTAGGGGAGTTCGTTAAAATGTAACACGTGTCAAAATGCACAACTCCAAAAATATCTCACTTCCTGTTGAGTATGGGTGATGCAATGTACAGGCAATTTTGTTCATCTCAGGGCACTCCACACACAAACCAAATTTTACACAGATAGGTGAAACTATATACTGTGCAGGAGTCTCAATGACATATGGGGGTGCTATGGAGTCCCATGGACACACCTGGAGTCAGGCCCCTGTGGTTCAGTTTCGGTGTGCATGACTGATGTTTGTACCAAATTTCATGAGTTTTCGAATATGTACAAGTTGTCAAATCTGTATTTTTGAACTAGGTGGTGCTATGGAGTTAATGAAGCCCAACTAGACTAATTTACCATATCACCTCAAATTGTGGGCGGCACGGTGGTGTAGTGGTTAGCGCTGTCGCCTCACAGCAAGAAGGTCCTGGGTTCGAGCCCCGGGGCTGGCGAGGGCCTTTATGTGTGGAGTTTGCATGTTCTCCCCGTGTCTGCGTGGGTTTCCTCCGGGTGCTCCGGTTTCCCCCACAGTCCAAAGACATGCAGGTTAGGTTAACTGGTGACTCTAAATTGACCGTAGGTGTGAATGGGAGTGTGAATGGTTGTCTGTGTCTATGTGTCAGCCCTGTGATGACCTGGCGACTTGTCCAGGGTGTACCCCGCCTTTCGCCCGTAGTCAGCTGGGATAGGCTCCAGCTTGCCTGCGACCCTGTAGAAGGATAAAGCGGCTAGAGATAATGAGATGAGATGAGATGAGACCTCAAATTGTATCATAGGACAAATGTGTTTGCAAAATTTCATGAGTTTTTAGCCATCATAATCCCCTCAAAACAGCACGGGAAAATGTCAAAATCCCACATTCCATCCAACATGGCTGACTTCCTGTTAGGCAGAGTCAAATACAACTAAATGAACTTTGTCCTGTATCACAAGAGTATCGATCACACCAAATTTCATGCCGATCCAAGCAACTTTACCTCAACCATAGCTTGTTCTCAGGGTGCTATAGAGCTCCGGAACCACACCCAGTCCCTTGCTCCATGTACCTTTGTGATTTTATGCATATTTGATGTGTGCCAAAATTTGTGAGTTTTTGAGCATCGCAAGTTCTTCCACAGAGAAAAAAAGAAGAAGAAGAAAAACATGCTGAAAACAATAGGGCTTTGCACCTACGGTGCTTGTGCAATAATAATAATAAGAAGAAGAAGAAGTGGCATGGTGGTGTAGTGGTTTGCACTGTCGCCTCACCGCAAGAAGGTCCTGGGTTCGAGCCCAGCGGTTTGCATGCTCTCCCTGTGTCCGCGTGGGTTTCCTCCGGGTGCTCCGGTTTCCCCCAAAGGCATGCAGGTTAGGCTATATCCTCTGATCCAGGATCACTGTCACTCATTTTCGCCAGGTGGAAATGATGAAGACAAAGTAAGAGGTGATTTCCTTGGTTGACTTCCTGCAGTCAACCAATCACGAATGTCCTTTCACTGCATGATTCAGTGCAAAAAATTGTGAGTCTCACGGCAAAGTCGTGAGAGCTAACAGAGCAGTTTTCAGTGAGTATCGGAGCAAAAAAAATAGCGTGTTGGTAAATTTAAACCGTGTCGGCATGAAATTAAAGCGTACCAGCCCTGACACACTAAAGCACCCTGGGGAAAACACTGCATCAGGCTTTGGTGGATTCGGGTTGCAATCAGACCTCCATACCAGCGAGTATGGAGAATTGAGCGAGAACTGAATCAGGCACAAGCTGGAACACTGGGAAATGCATGATTGGTGAAGGTTAAGTGTGTGCTCAGTGATATACATAAATATCTGCTAATGCCCGTCACTATTCACTTCCAGGGAGAAAAACATAGTGTGGAGGCAGCAGTTAACCTGAGCCTCATCCACCCACTGATCTTGGGAACAGATTAGTTGGGGTTTAAAATGTTAATGAAACAGTTAGCAGTGGGTGGGTCCTGCAGTAGTACGTTATGGAGGAATCCCTCTGCAGCATTAGCTGGGGAGGTGGTCCCAGGGCTGTCCACGTCAGCTCTGCATCATGATGACATGGAGAAGAAGGAGAGCTCTCCTGTCTCTGGAGAATCCCTGAGGGGATTTCCCATGGGAGCAGGTGCATGATGAGTCCCAGAGACATACTTTTGACCAAGTGAAAGTAACTGATGGTCAAATCCTCCAACCTAACATTGCACTCTCCTTCACGTATTTTTGTATTATTAAAGGATATACACAGAACCTTTATTTTTAAATACATTTCTGAGTGGATAGTATCTCCATCCTTGACTCTTGGATGCTGCATTAATGGGAATTTAAAAATATATATTTTGAGAGTTAAAATCGACCGCAAAATTGGCATTCGAGCTGCCCTGCTGAGCTAGCCATCCCTGAGTGCGTGACGTCACAGCGGGAACCGGTTTTAAGGCCGAGGCCTTTTACAGCTATAGACCAACTTCATATAAAGAAAAATTTATGGTGAAAGTAAGAAATGCCATTACCGACTTGCTCAACTAAGACTGATTTGACTTCATTGATTGTGGGTTGACTCTCATTAAAACAGGATAGGTGTTATAACTTATGGAACATACATGTACATGCATGCATTTTCACTGATAAAATGTAAAAGGCTAATTAAATAATCAGATGAACTGAAATAATCACATTCTTAAGCAAATTAAATAATCTTATACCGGTAACTTAAATACACAATACAAGTTACATGTATTAATCTAAATGCAGGTAAACAACGCATTGCTTTTGTTGTTTTTTTAATCCAAATGAGAGTTGGAGCTTACCCATCTGTGTTCTTGCTTCTTGAAGGCCAATCTTGTGGCCGATTGTTTTGAAACGGTCTGACTTTCAGTTGTTTGCTCAGTTCTCTGTTCATTCGCTTCTTCCACGTAAGGGTGAGATGGCAGCAATATCCAGTGGAGAAAATCAGACGGCTGCTCCACTCATTCTCCATACTGACTACTCCGCCATTACTGCTCGGCTCAGGCAATTACTAAAACCCAGGATGGAATTGGATGTCACCGGTTTTAGCAACAACCACAGGGAGGTCACTGCCTGAGCGATATGTCCTGTCCTGTTCCGTCCCAGGTTTTACCAACAACCCTCGGCTCACTCCAGGAAAACTGGTGCAACTAAACTCACTTTCCTTTAAAAAAAAACAAAATAAAATAAATACTTTCCTTTTCTTGTAGTTTTATTTAATTGTTGATACTGCACCCTCTTTCAATACAGGCTTATAGCCAACACTCCTCAACAGATCAGAGTTTTCATACAAGTCTTCAGTAAAATGTGCAGAGCAGAGGAGAGAATACTTCATAGCCGCCCAATGTGCCCGTGAACTTCTTGCAAAACGTGGCCAAATATTTGCAGTTTGAACATTCTTGGGCCATGAATGCAACGTAAATCCACCTTCTGTCATGTTGCTGCACCAGCCAGCAACACATCTACATGGCATGGTGATAAATTAGCTCAAAATGGAGAATCGGAGTTGCAGTCAGCTCTGTGTTTTAGCCTAGCGGAAATGGCGATGAGACCAATAGACTTCCTGCTGTGACGTTACGGATGTCAAGGTCATTCACTAAGACCGCGACCTATATGAATCATTTTAATCGTAAAAATTACTATATTAGATTTATTGTTATCACTTAAAACTATTCCTATGCCATTCTTGAGGTCTCAAGGCATTTATAAACGAAAGTGAGGCCATGGCTCTGCATATATGCTTTAAGGATAGACTATATTGAGTGACGCAGGATTTTCAAAGTAAAGAAAAGATGACAGTTGTTGGTCCTGAAGACCTATAGGGAACTTTTATTCCATGTGGCTCATCATAGTCCTATGTCTGGGCATTTGGGGCATGATAAAACACTAAATTGTCTCATAGCCTGTTTCTATTGCCCAGGGATTCACACCAATGTCCACAGGTGGTGTGCAGCATGTCATGAAGGCCAACTGGTAAATCCAGTGGTCATGCTAAAAGTGCCATTGTGCCCATTACCATTGACTGAGATCCCCTTCAAAGAATTGGTATGGATCTCATTGGGCCATTAGATCGATTTGCATGTGGGTATCACTTTGTATTAGTCATAGTGGATTATGCAACTCAATATCCGGGAGCAGTGCCTATCCACAATATTTCAGCACACACTGTTGCAGAGGCTCTCTTCTGCATTATCTCCTAAGTCAGGATGCCAAAAGAAATCCTGACTGATCAAGACACTACTTTATGTCATGGACACTGCACGAATTGTACGACTTACTGGGGATTAAATTGATTCGTACTTGTGTTCATTATCCACAAACAGACAAGCTGGTCGAATGATTTACCCAAACACTTAAAAATATGATTCGTAAGTTCATTCACAGGAATGCTAAAAACTGGGACAGGTGGCAAGATCCTCTTTTGTTTGCAGTGTGCGAGGTCCCACAAAACTCCACAGGGTTTTCCCCATTTGAATCGCTTTATGGGTGCAAGCCCCGTGGTGTCTTAGACATCATTAGAGAAAATTCGGAAGAGGGGTCAACACAAAGTAAAAATGAAATTCAATACATTCTTGACCTGAAAGCAAAACTCCACACATTGAGTCACATAACCCAGGATAATTTGCTACAGGCCTAAGAACGTCAAGCTCATCTGTACAACAAAGGGACACAGCTAAGGGAATTTGCACGGGGAGATAAAGTCCTCATTTTACTGCCTACTTCAAGCTCAAAATTGCTAGCCAAGTGGCAAGGGCCCTTTGAGGTCACATGGCAAGTTAGGGAATTCGACTATGAGGTCAAATGTCCAGATGGGGTGACACATGTCAAATTTCTCACCTCAGTCTCCTAAAACTGTGGAGAGAAGAGGTTCCTGTGACTCTGGCAATGATAGTTCTGGAGACAGTGAAGCTGGGACCAGAGGCAAGCCTAAAAAGTACAGCCCAATTCACCCTGGTCCCCTGTGGAGACCACCTCTCACCATCCAAGAGAGCACAGGTTATTAGGTTGCAGGAGGAATTCTGTGATGTGTTCTCACCCCTCCCTGGTCATACTGACCTCATAGAACACCACATTGAGACTATCTCCATCCAGCATCCAGTCACTAAAAGAGGTCATTGTTGAAGAATGGAAAAAGATTGATGTTGTAAAATGTTGCCAACTTGTTCATTCCATGCCTAGAAGACTTGGTGCTGTCATTAAAAATCATGGAGGCCATACAAAGTACTAGATGTAGTATTTTTTGTCGTGGGGTGTACACATTTTTGCACCACCCTAATTTGAGTAAAACTGAAAAATGTGTAATCTAAGTTATATTATTAAACTTGCTTTTTCCTGTTATAAGTTAAACAGATGTTATATTAAACTTTGTGTTGTCAACATTTTGGAAATTGTTTGTGTTCATTGAGATATTGTTAAAAAGTTACTTTTCAAAGGGGGTGAACTCATTTACACTGAGCACTGTATATACAGTGGGGCAAAAAAGTATTTAGCCAGCCACCAATTGTGCAAGTTTTCCCACTTAAAAAGATGAGAGAGGCCTGTAGTTTTCATCATAGGTACACTTCAACTATGAGAGACAGTATGGGGGAAAAGAATCCAGGAAATTACATTGTAGGATTTTAATGAATTAATTGGTAAATTCCTCGGTAAAATAAGTATTTGGTCACCTACAAACAAGCACAATTTCTGGCTCTCACAGACCTGTAACGTCTTCTTTAAGAGGCTCCTCTGTCCTCCACTCATTACCTGTATTAATGGCACCTGTTTGAACTCGTTATCAGTATAAAAGACACCTGTCCACAATCTCAAACAGTCACACTCCAAACTCCATTATGGCCAAGACCAAAGAGCTGTCAAAGGACACCAGAAACAAAATTGTAGACCTGCACCAGGCTGGGAAGACTGAATCTGCACAGCTTGGTGTGAAGAAATCAACTGTGAGAGCAATTATTAGAAAATGGAAGACATACAAGACCATTGATAATCTCCCTCGATCTGGGGCTCCACGCAAGATCTCACCCCATGGGGTCAAAATGACCACAAAAACGGTGAGCAAAAATCCCAGAACCACACGGGGGGACCTAGTGAATGACCTGCAGAGAGCTGGGGCCAAAGTAACAAAGGCTACCATCAGTAACACACTACGCCGCCAGGGACTCAAATCCTGCAGTGCCAGACGTGTCCCCCTGCTTAAGCCAGTACATGTCCAGGCCCGTCTGAAGTTTGCTAGAGAGCATTTGGATGATCCAGAAGAGGATTGGGAGAATGTCATATGGTCAGATGAAACCAAAATAGAACTTTTTGGTAAAAACTCAACTTGTCGTGTTTGGAGGAGAAAGAATGCTGAGTTGCATCCAAAGAACACCATACCTACTGTGAAGCATGGGGGTGGAAACATCATACTTTGGGGCTGTTTTTCTGCAAAGGGACCAGGACGACTGATCCGTGTAAAGGAAAGAATGAATGGGGCCATGTATCGTGAGATTTTGAGTGAAAACCTCCTTCCATCAGCAAGGGCATTGAAGATGAAACGTGGCTGGGTCTTTCAGCATGACAATGATCCCAAACACACTGCCCGGGCAATGAAGGAGTGGCTTCGTAAGAAGCATTTCAAGGTCCTGGAGTGGCCTAGCCAGTCTCCAGATCTCAACCCCATAGAAAATCTTTGGAGGGAGTTGAAAGTCCATGTTGCCCAGCGACAGCCCCAAAACATCACTGCTCTAGAGGAGATCTGCATGGAGGAATGGGCCAAAATACCAGCAACAGTGTGTGAAAACCTTGTGAAGACTTACAGAAAACTTTTGACCTCTGTCATTGCCAACAAAGGGTATATAAGAAAGTATTGAGATGAACTTTTGTTATTGACCAAATACTTATTTTCCACCATAATTTGCAAATAAATTCTTTAAAAATCAGACAATGTGATTTTCTGGATTTTTTTTTCTCATTTTGTCTCTCATAGTTGAGGTATACCTATGATGAAAATTACAGGCCTCTCTCATCTTTTTAAGTGGGAGAATTTGCACAATTGGTGACTGACTAAATACTTTTTTGCCCCACTGTACACACACACACACACACACACACACACGTGTGTGGATATATACATACATATATTTATATTCACACACACACACACACACACACACACACACACACACACATATATATATATATATATATATATATATATATATACACACATATATGTGTGTAGCAGTTCGGATGGGTGGGTGGAGCACAGAAGGACGGCAGGCAAGAACTGAGTTCACAAAACCTGTTTATTATAGCTTTTCAGCCTTACTATACACATACACACACACACACACTCCAGTCGTCTGTTTGGGGAGAGAACCCTCTCTGCTCTCGCTCTCTTCCTTAAATAGGGCGCGGTCACTGGGGAAGACACACAAACACATTAATCAACCTCAGGTGCAGTGATTCTGCCACTTACCTTCCCCAACTCCACCCTCCGGTCACAGACCGACGCTTGGCCATGCCCCCACTGCCACATACCCCCACCGCCCGACTCAGGCTGGGCAGCCGTCTGGCCTGCAGCCGACTCCCCCCCCCTTGACTGGAGAGGAAGTCCGCCACGGCCATCTGCGCCCCCGGCCTGTGGATCACCTTGAAGTTGAAGGGTTGGAGTGCCAGATACCAACGGGTGATCTGCGCGTTGGCATCCTTCATGCGGTGGAGCCACTGGAGGGGCGCGTGGTCCGAACAGAGGGTGAAAGAGCGTCCCAGCAGGTAGTAACGGAGGGCAAGGACCGCCCACTTGATCGCTAGGCACTCCTTTTCAATGGTGCTGTAGCGCCCCTCACGCACCGACAGCTTCCTACTGATATACAACACTGGGCGGTCCTCCCCCTCCACCTCCTGGGACAAAACAGCCCCCAGCCCTCTGTCCGACGCATCCGTCTGTAACATAAAGGGGAGAGAGAAGTCAGGGGAGTGTAAAAGTGGCCCCCCACACAGTGCAGCCTTTACCTCAGAAAAAGCCCGCTGGCATTGCTCTGTCCACTGGACCGGATCTGGTGCCCCCTTTTTAGTCAGATCAGTCAGCGGGCTGGTGATGTCCGAATAGTTTGGTATAAACCTACGATAATAGCCAGCCAGCCCCAGGAACTGTCTCACCCCCTTTTTGGTCTTGGGCCTCAGGCAGGCTGCAATTGCCGCCGTCTTGTTAATTTGGGGACGCACCTGCCCGTTGCCCAAGTGGAAGCCCAGATACCGTACTTCCACCCGCCCAATCGCACACTTCTTCGGGTTGACTGTGAGACCCGCTCGCCTCAGCGACCTAAGGACGGCCCTCAGATGTTGGAGGTGTCTCGGCCAGTCATTACTATACATAATGATATCGTCGAGGTAGGCGGCCGCATAGGTGGTGTGGGGGCGGAGTATCCTATCCATCAGCCACTGAAACGTAGCGGGCACCCCAAACAGCCCAAAAGTAAGTGTGACAAACTGGTGTAAGCTGAACGGTGTGGAAAAGGCCATTTTTTCTCGGGATAATGGAGTCAAGGGAATCTGCCAATAACCCTTTGTTAAATCCAGTGTCAAGTAAAAGCGAGCTGTGCCTAGTCGATCGAGCAACTCATCAATACGAAGCATTGGGTACACGTCAAATTTAGACACCCCGTTGACTTTCCTATATTCTACACAAAACCGGACTGACCCGTCGGCCTTGGGTACCAAGCCCACCGGGCTGCTCCAGTCACTGTGGGACTCCTCGACGATACCCATTTCGAGCATGGCCTCGAGTTCTTCCCGAACCACTTTTTTCTTGTGTTCGGGTAGCCTGTAAGGGCGGCTACACACTACCACCCCTGGGGGCATCTCAATGTGGTGCTCTATGAGGTTGGTGCGGCCGGGCAGGGGCGAGAATACGTCCGAAAACTCGGTCTGCAACTGGGCAACCTCTGTGAGTTGGGTTGGGGAGAGGTGGTCTCCACAGGGGACCGGAGAGGTACGTTATGCCAATGTTCCCTTTTGAACCTCCGGCCCCAGCTCCGCCTTCTCCGGAACCACCGACACCAATGCCACGGGGACCTCCTCATTCCAGAGTTTGAGCAGATTGAGGTGGTAAACCTGTAACGCCCCACCCCTGTCCATTCGCCTCACCTCATAGTCAACGTCCCCGACTCACCATGTGACCTCAAAGGGTCCTTGCCACTTAGCGACTAATTTGGAGCTCAATGTGGACAACAGTACGAGTACTTTATCTCCCAGTGCGAACTCCCTGAGGCGCGTACCCTTGTCGTACAGGCGGGTTTGTCGTTCTTGGGCCTGCCGCAAATTCTCCTGGGTTAGGTGGGTGAGTGTGTGGAGTTTTGCCCGCAGGTCAATAACGTATTGGATTTCATTTTTACTTGGTGAAGGTCCCTCCTCCCAATTTTCCCGCAGCACATCTAGAATGCCGCACGGCTTACGCCCGTATAACAATTCAAATGGGGAGAACCCTGTGGAGGCTTGGGGGACCTCTTGCACTGAAAGCAACAAGGGTTCAAGCCACTTATCCCAATTACGTGCGTCCTCACTTACAAATTTTTAAATTATATTCTTGAGGGTGCGATTGAACCATTCAACTAAACCGTCCGTTTGTGGGTGATACACTCTGGTGCGGATCGGCTTAATACCCAACAACCTATACAGTTCATTTAGTGTACGTGACATAAACGCGGTGCCTTGGTCAGTCAGAATCTCTTTCAAGATTCCAACTCGTGCGGTAATGCGGAAGAGCGCCTCCGCAATACTGCATGCTGAGATATTGCGCAGAGGCACCGCTTCCGGGTATCGCGTTGCATAGTCCACCAGAACTAATATAAAGCGGTACCCTCGTGTTGACCCGACGATTTGGCCCGACGAGATCCATCCCAATTCTTTCGAACGGGGTCTCGATTAATGGGAGAGGGCGCAAAGGCGCTGTAGAGGCTTGTTCTTAGTGAGACCTTGAGAAAAGTGCTATAGCTTACACTGACAAAGTCTCTGACCCAAAGTAGCTGTTTCCACTCTCAATGTCCATGTGCCTTGTAATAAATCCACTTGAAACGTCTTGAAAGTGGAACTTTAATCCTCGTTTTAACAGTTACAAAACACACATGAACTAACTAAACTAGCTACTGATGAAATAAAAAGGTTCTAATGTCTGCCGGAGATTCAGAGAGCCAGGTAAGAAAAACTGTTCGCTTCCATGGCTCCTCAAGATCTACAATGAGAAGCGCGAGACCGTTCCTATGGAATTCTAATTCTTCGCATATGAATTCTAATTCTAATTCTTCTAATTCTAATTCTAACATTCTCTAATTCTTCTAACCTTGCCACATATTATTCATCATTTTAATCATGAAATAAACTACTTGTATGAAATTACAAATTCAAATGAAATTATTTATACCTTTTAACATAAATTGTAATTCACATCTATATGAATTCTACTTTGGCCGCTACATACCCGGCCCCTAATTGCTTTCTATCCTAGAAACAATTACAACATTGAATGTACTTGACAGTCCTTTTCATTCTGCTTCTTGAAGCAGGCAGAGTTTGGTGATCGGCCGCTCAAGTTCGTTCGTCTTCGTCTTGACTCAAACCTTGTGGACGACTCCATGTTCGTCCTCCACAGTCTTCACAATTCTTCCCATCAGCCATGATCCTCTAGGGGCTGATTCGTCGACGATCAAGACTACATCTCCCGGGATGAAGTTGCGCGCTGGATGGTTCCATTTCTGTCTTTTCTGAAGTTAAGGCAAATATTCTCTGGTCCAGCATTTCCAGAACAGATCACTCATGTACTGGACTTGCCTCCATCTCTTGCGTGCGTAAGTATCATCCTTATCAAAGACACCCAGTGGTAGGTTGGGCTTAGTCTTGAGCAAGAGTAAGTGCTGTGGGGTAAGGGCTTCCAAGTCATTAATGTCATTAGAAGGTGTAGTGATAGGCCTACTATTCAAGATGGCTTCACATTCACAGAAGAACGTTTGAAGACCTTCCTCATCCAAGCTTTGTTCTCTCAAAGTGGCACCCATGATCTTCCTGATGGAGCGGATGATTCTTTCCCACACCCCTCCGTGGTGGGATCCGGATGGTGGATTGAATAACCATGTGATGTTATGTTGGAGCAAGCTATTCTTGATTTGTGAAGTATTCCACTCCTTTATTGCCTTTCTCAGCTCGTGGTCGGCTCCGACGAAGTTGGTCCCATTGTCGGATCTCATTTCCTTCACCTGACCCCTTCTCGCAATGAAGCAACGCAGAGCTTGAATAAAGGAGTCGGTCTCCAATGATGCTGCCATTTCTATGTGGACCGCACGACATGCAAGGCAGGTGAATATCACCCCATATCTTTTTACAGACACTCTTCCCCGCTTGACACTGAACGGCCCGAATAGATCCACACCAGTTCTGGTAAAGGGTGGTTCATTTGGTAGAACTCTGTTTCTTGGTAAGTCTGCCATCATTTGTGTGCCTGATGCACCATGTTGTCTTCGACAGGTGGTACACCAAGACAGCATTCTTCTGATTGATGAGGGAGCATCAATGATCCAGTATCTCTGGCGTGTGTGAGACAAGACATGATTACGTCCACTGTGTCCTAGACGCTTGTGTGCATCCTGGAGAATCAAGTCCGCCACATGATGGTTCTTAGGGATGCTCATCGGATGCTTGGCTTCGGCTGGCATGGATGCTCGACTGAGCCTCCCTCCAACGCGAAGGATTCCCTCTTCAAGTTGTGGGTTGAGTCTGAAGATTCGACTACTCTTCTTGATGGAGTCCTTTCTCCGAAGAGCAGATATCTCCTCTTGGAAGTTATTGTTTTGGCAATGGCTAATAATAGCAATCTCCGCTTTTTGCAGGTCATCCACAGTCAGGTAAGTATGTTTGAGACCCTTTTTGTAGCTCAACATCTCTTTGTTCAACTGTTGTTCATCCCTGCACAATCCTTTCAACTCTTTTCTCTTCCTAGACAGGTTCACCAGGGTTTGCTTGAGTCGCGTGAACCACGCCACAGCCTTCTTGAGACGTATCCATGAAGAGTAGTATTGTATTAGTTGCTGCATTGCATCAGTGCTTTCTACTGTGGTAGCGTTAACCAGCATGCCTTTCTTCACCTCAAGGTCCTCAGCCGTGAGCTCTTCTAGGTGATTGGGTTCATCTGGCCACTCCCTTTCTGGTTTACTAAGGAAGCTGGGACCAGCAATCCAGACATCATTCCTCATGAAGGCGCTCACCCTTTGACCCCTTGAGGCATAATCAGCAGGATTCAACTGAGTGTTGACATAGCTCCATTGATGCACTTTTGATGCTTGCAAGATTATGGCAATCCTGTTTGCCACAAATGTTTTAAATCTGATGTTCTCATTGGCTATGTACTTGAGTACGGCAGTACTGTCTGTCCAAAACTTGGAATCTGACAGCGGCAACTGAAGCTCTTTCTTCAGCATGACATCCACCTTCACAGCTAAGGCAGCCGCCATCAGCTCCAACCGTGGAATGGTAGTTGGTTTCAGAGGGGCGACCCTCGCCTTCCCCAAGACAAATGTGTTAGGACTAGGACTGTTTTGGCCTCTAGAGGCCGCTGTTATTTCCTTTTCATGTCGTGTTTATTTTGGCCTCTAGAGGCCGCCACTGTTCCTGTGTTTTGTGTTTGTGTTAATTGCCTAATTATCTTCACCTGTGTCCTTAATTAGTTTGTCTATTTATACCCCTGAGTTCAGTCCTCTTGTCACGGAGTCTTTGTGCTGTTATGTTTATCTCCAGTTTCCTTTGTACTGTGTTTTTTGATCTTCTTAGCTTTTGAATTTTTGCACTTTGCTTTTCTTTTGGATTATACTCTTTGGTTTTTTTTGTCTTTTGTTTTGCCCTGTATATAGTGTATATAGTTTAAATAAACCTTTTGATTCTTTTTCTACTTCCGCCTCACGCCTCTGCATTTGAGTCATCCCCCTGGTGGCCTAGTGGGGGTTTGCTGGATTATCACACCAACGAACCAGGTTTGAATCCCAGCAAAACCCTAACAGAAAGACTCCGTCATGACCGACTCAGCAGAGGCTGCTTCAACTGTCTACCCGGCCAACCTTCAGGGAATTATGGCAGCTTTGACACGCTTCGGAGCGACCATGGACGCTCATGGACGTACGCTCACCAGCCAACGTGAGGCCCTCGCTCGCCACGAGGAACTGCTTCAGCAAATTGGGAAAACCCTGGCACAGCTGACATCTCTGCCTGCATCTCCTGCTCCTGATCCAGTTCCTGCTCCTGATCCAGCTCCCACTCCTGCTCCAGTGCCTCCTGCAATGCTGCCTTCTTCACCTCGCGAACCCAGCCTTCCTGCACCACAGAGGTATGACGGCAAGCACAGTGAGTGCCGAGAGTTCCTTACCCAGTGTCAACTCACCTTTGAGCTTCAGCCTACCACCTACACTACGGATCGCCGCAAGATTGCCTTTGTGATCACCTTATTAGCTGGTAAGGCGCGAGCCTGGGCTACTGCTATCTGGCAAAGACAGGGACCTGAGTGCTTTGATTTCCAGCTGTTTTCTGAAGAGATGCTTCGGGTCTTCGATCAGGCAGACATCAGTACCGACGCAGCCCGAAAGCTCATGTCCATCCGGCAAGGAGGAAGCGTCGCAGATTACGCCATCTCGTTCCGAACACTCGCAGCAGTAAGTGGATGGAACGAGACTGCCCTGGTGTCAGCCTTCCACCATGGTCTGTCTGACCCCATCAAGGACAGTCTGGCCTCTATTGGATGCCCAAGTGACCTCGAAACCCTCATCTCACATGCTATTCGTCTGGACAACAGGATGAGAGAACGCCACCAAGCCTTGAGCCCCCCCAGCCTCCCTACCTCTACCTGGAGACCGTCTACCTCCTTCAGTGACTGTCCAGAACCCATGCAAGTGGGTCGTACTCGCCTCTCCGCATCTGAGAGGGAGCGCAGAAGGAGGGACAAGTGCTGCATCTACTGTGGCAAGCCTGGTCACTTCCGAGCATCATGTCCCGAACTCTTGGGAAAAGGACCGCCCCGTCCAGCCGAGGGAGGGTTGTGACGGGGCCTACCCTCTCTCCTGGACTCCCTGGCCAAGGAATCTACATCCCGGTCTCCATCTCCTGGGGTGAGTCTGTCCACTCTTGTCAAGCTTTGATAGACTCAGGGGCGGCTGGGAACTTTATGGATATTCACTTCGCCCAAAGCATCAATATTCCGACTGCACCTCTTGAAGTCCCACTGTCTGTGTCTGCCCTCGATGGCCAAGCGTTAGGTGATGGAAGAGTCACCCAAGTTACTTCTCCAGTTTTCCTCCAGTCTCAAG
Source organism: Neoarius graeffei (assembly GCF_027579695.1). Classification (NCBI taxonomy): domain Eukaryota; kingdom Metazoa; phylum Chordata; class Actinopteri; order Siluriformes; family Ariidae; genus Neoarius; species Neoarius graeffei. Next base: position 35,201,849 of record NC_083580.1, read on the forward strand.
GTCACAAGGAAGAAATATCCCTGCACCTGATTCCTTCACCTGAGTTCCCAGTTATTCTAGGCCTTCCTTGGCTTACTCGCCACAACCCTCGCATAGACTGGGTAACAAGCCAGGTTGTGGAATGGGGCCCTGCATGCCATGCCTCTTGTCTGCTCTCTAGCTCTCCTGTGTCTCCTGCCGAGCCCCCTGATCTCACCGAGTTATCTCAAGTTCCCACAGAGTACTGGGATCTCAAGGAGGTATTCAGCAAGAGCAGGGCCGCCGTTCTTCCTCCGTACCGGGCCTACGACTGTGCCATCGACTTGCTCCCTGGGACTACCCCTCCTCGTGGCAGACTGTTTTCACTCTCTCAGCCAGAACGCAAGGCCATGGAGGAATACCTCAAAGATGCCCTGGTCTCTGGGTTTATTCGACCCTCCACTTCACCTGCTGGAGCCGGCTTCTTCTTTGTCGGCAAGAAGGATGGGGGGCTCCGACCATGTATTGATTACAGGGGCCTGAATAAGATCACTGTGCGCAACCGATATCCCCTTCCGCTGATGTCCACAGCTTTCGACCTGCTCCAAGGCGCCACTGTCTTCACCAAGTTGGACCTACGGAACGCATACCACCTCATCCGTATCCGACAGGGAGACGAGTGGAAGACTGCCTTTAACACCCCGTCTGGGCACTACGAATACCAGGTGATGCCCTTCGGACTCACCAACGCACCAGCTGTTTTTCAGGCCCTAATCAACGACGTCTTAAGGGACATGATTAACCTATACGTTTTTGTCTACCTCGACGACATCCTTATCTTTTCCAAGACTGTGCAGGAGCACCGCCACCATGTCCGCCAGGTTCTCCAGAGGCTGCTACAGAACAATCTGTTCGCCAAGGCCCAGAAATGCGAATTTCATGTTCCCGAGGTCTCCTTTCTGGGATTTATTGTACGGACAGGCCAACTCCAAATGGACCCTGCCAAGACCCTGGCCGTCCGGGATTGGCCTACTCCCAAGTCCGTTAAGGAGGTTCAGCGGTTCTTAGGATTCGCTAACTTCTACCGCAAGTTCATCAGGAACTTCAGTTCTGTGGCAGCACCCATGTCAGACCTCACCAAAGGGACAGGTGGATCTTATGGCTGGTCTCCTCAGGCAGAAAAGGCGTTCAAAGACCTCAAGGACCGCTTCTGCACGGCACCCATTCTGGTTCTCCCGGACACCTCCCAACCATTCATCGTGGAGGTGGACGCCTCGGACAGTGGTGTCGGCGCGGTGCTCTCTCAACGTTCGGAAGGAAAGCTGCACCCCTGCGCTTACTTCTCCCACCGCCTGAGTCCTGCTGAGTCCCGGTACGATGTGGGGGATCGAGAACTGCTAGCGGTCAAACTGGCCCTTGAGGAGTGGAGGCACTGGCTGGAGGGAGCACAACATCCATTCCTGGTTTGGACTGACCACAAGAACCTGGAGTACCTCCAGCAAGCCAAGAGACTGAACCCTCGACAGGCTAGGTGGGCCCTGTTTTTCAGTCGGTTTGACTTCACCCTCTCATACCGCCCCGGCTCCAAGAACACCAAACCTGACGCACTGTCCAGACTGTTCTCTGCCACTAACAGGGAGAATGAAGTCGGGCCTATTATCCCTGTGTCCCGGATTGTGGCCCCTGTCCGCTGGGGTATTGAGGAGGCTGTCCGACGAGCCCAATGCCAGGACCCCGGTCCTGGGACGGGGCCACCAGGCCTCTTGTACGTCCCACATCAAGCCCGGGCCAAGGTTCTCCAGTGGGGTCACTCTTCCCCTCTCACCGCCCACCCGGGAGCTCGGAGGACCCTGGACTTCCTGAAAAGACGCTTCTGGTGGCCTAACATGGAGAAGGAAGTAAGGTCATTTGTCCTGTCCTGTGAGGTTTGCACCAGAACCAAGAACCCACGACAGCGTCCCCAGGGTCTCCTGCATCCTCTGACCATTCCCCGGCGTCCCTGGTCCCACGTGGCAGTCGACTTTATCACGGGTCTCCCTGAGTCACAAGGTAACACGGTCATTTTGGTCTTAGTTGACAGATTCTCCAAGGCCTGCCGCTTCATACCACTGTGCAAACTCCCCTCTGCTCTTGAAACTGCGAAACTTTTGTTTAATCATGTTTTCCGAGTCTTTGGTCTTCCACAGGACATCGTCTCAGACCGAGGGCCCCAGTTCTCCTCCCGAGTGTGGCACGGGTTCTGCAAGGTCATCGGAGCCACTGCCAGCCTCTCCTCTGGGTTTCACCCACAGTCCAATGGTCAGACGGAGAGGCTCAACCAGGACCTGGAAACCACCCTGCGAGGCCTGGCTATGGATAACCCGACATCGTGGAGCACCTGGCTGCCATGGGCGGAGTACGCCCACAACACCCTGCAGTCATCGGCCACCAAGCTGTCGCCATTCCAGTGCCAATTCGGGTTCCAGCCACCTCTGTTCCCGGACCAGGAGGAGGACGCGGGGGTGCCCTCGGTCAACCAATATGTGAGACGGTGTCGCAAGACCTGGAGCAAGGTCAGGAAGACCCTCATACAGACCTCCAGAACCAACCAGACTCAGGCCAACCGCCATAGAAGACCTGCACACGCTTTCCGCCCTGGGCAGCGTGTTTGGCTGTCCACTAAGGACCTTCCACTGCGGGTGGAGAACCGCAAGCTTGCTCCTCGCTACATTGGCCCCTTCAAGGTGGTGCGCAGGGTGAACCCTGTCTCCTACCGGCTCCAGTTGCCCCGGACTCTGAGGATCAACCCCACTTTCCATGTTTCCCTGTTACGGCCCGTACTGACGTCTACGTATGCCCCTGCCCCTAGGAACCCCCCACCCCCCGCATCTTCCAGGGGCAGACTGTGTTCACTGTGAATCGCCTGCTTGACTCCCGCCGGGTCCGCGGCGGGTTGCAATATCTGGTGGACTGGGAGGGCTATGGTCCTGAGGAGCGCTGCTGGGTTCCTGCTCGGGATGTCCTTGATAAAGAACTATGTCGGGACTTCCATTTGGCCCATCCGGATCGCCCTGGGAACGTCAGGAGACGCTCCTAGAGGGGGGGGTCCTGTTAGGACTAGGACTGTTTTGGCCTCTAGAGGCCGCTGTTATTTCCTTTTCATGTCGTGTTTATTTTGGCCTCTAGAGGCCGCCACTGTTCCTGTGTTTTGTGTTTGTGTTAATTGCCTAATTATCTTCACCTGTGTCCTTAATTAGTTTGTCTATTTATACCCCTGAGTTCAGTCCTCTTGTCACGGAGTCTTTGTGCTGTTATGTTTATCTCCAGTTTCCTTTGTACTGTGTTTTTTGATCTTCTTAGCTTTTGAATTTTTGCACTTTGCTTTTCTTTTGGATTATACTCTTTGGTTTTTTTTTGTCTTTTGTTTTGCCCTGTATATAGTGTATATAGTTTAAATAAACCTTTTGATTCTTTTTCTACTTCCGCCTCATGCCTCTGCATTTGAGTCATCCCCCTGGTGGCCTAGTGGGGGTTTGCTGGATTATCACACCAACGAACCAGGTTCGAATCCCAGCAAAACCCTAACAAAATGAACAGTGTACTTGGTTGCTGCTATTCTTCTGGACTAAGTACGTGACAGTACCATAGCCTATTTCACATGCGTCACAAAAGTGATGCAGTTGAGCTTGCACAGTTTTGCCAAATTCAGGTGGCTTAAAGCATCGAGTTACTCCAAAGTCAGTGAGCTGTTGGAGTTCTTCAGTCCACTTGGTCCATTGTTGTGCAAGGTGTTCTGGTACGGTGTCATCCCAGGCTGTTCTTAGTCTACACAATTCTTGCAGGATGTTTCTAGCAGGTAGTATGACTGGTGACAACATTCATAGCAGATCATAGACTGAGCTCATTGCAGACAGGATTCCTCTCCTGGTGAGAGGCTTCTGCTCGATGTTCACCTGAAACTTAAACTGATCTGACCGGATGCACCATTGTACTCCCAAGGCTCTCTTGATGGCGAGTGAGTCCTGGTCGAGATCAAGATCTTTGACTTCTGTTGCTCGGTCCTCAAGCGGAATGGTTAACAACATGTTTCGACTGTTGGTCATCCATTTTGTCAGTCTAAAGCCTTCTGTTTGACAGATGGCCGTCAAGTCATGGAGTAGCTTGATCGCTTCCTGTTCTGAGTTAACCGATTTTAGACAATCGTCGACGTAAAAATTGTTCAACACTGTCTCCACAGCTGCTGCATCAAAAGTACTCCTGTTGTCCTCGGCACACCTTCTCAGCGCATAGTTCGCACAGCTGGGTGAGGAGGTGGCTCCAAACAAGTGTACCTCCATTCTGTACTCCTGCAGCTCCTTTGAGATGTCCCCGTCAGGCCACCATAAAAACCTGAGGAGGTCAGCATCTTCAGGTGGGACCTTGACCTGGTGGAACATGGACTCCACATCTGCCATGACTGCGATTGGCTCCTGACGAAATCGTGTTAAGACACCAACCAGACTGCTTGTCATGTCAGGCCCTTGCAGTAGTTGCTCATTGAGTGTAGTTCCCTGATATGAAGCGCCGCAGTCGAATACTACTCGAAGTTTATGCTTCTTGGGATGGTAGGCGATATGATGTGGAATAAACCACACCTTTCCATCACTCCTGTTAAGCTCTTCGTCTGGGACTTTGACAGCGTATCCCTTGTTTACGACCTGGTTCATGAAGCTGACATATTCCTCTCGGAACGTCTGGTTTCTCTGAAGCTTCTTTTTCATGTTGAGTGCTCGTTGCTCCATCATTGCTCTATTGTTAGGCATTTTCACGTCTTTGTTCTTCAATGGCAACCCAATAGAGTAGTGACCATCGACCAGTTTTGTGGATGTGGTGACTCTGTCCATAAACAGTTGATCTTCCTTCGACATCTCAAGCTGCTCTCCCTGAGCATTCTCGGGAAAATCATACTTGAATTGCTGGGTCCACAATTCTTCAAGTCGAGCCACCGATATCCGATTCATTTGGATCTGTGGGTATCCGTCCTTTGACCAGCTTTTGATGTTCTCACGCAGCGGCCCGTTCACTGTCCATCCCAAGACTGTACGTACTGCATACAGCCCATCTTTCACACTGTGGATTACCTCTTCTGGCTCTAAAGCTTTTGCGACATCAGTCCCAATCAGAAGATCGATATCCGCCTTGATCAATGGAATTCGTACACCTCGTAAGTGTGGCCACCTATCCACGTCCTCTTGGGTTGGGATATTCTCCTGATTAGCAGGTATGGCCTTTTGCGTAAACACACCCGTGAGCTCGACAAAGTCATCCCCCTCCAGACTGCTGACTTCTAGGTCTGGCAACACCTTGCATGAGATGGTCTTTTGGTCTCCCATAGTGGTAAGTAGGATGTTCATATTTTTTCCTTGCAGGTTAAGGTCGTTGGCTAGCCTGTTAGTGCAAAAGGAGGCGTTGCTCCCTGGATCCAGGAACGCATAATAAGTCAGCACCTTGTTGCCTTTCTTTGCCTTCACTCTCACCAGAACGATGGTGAGGACGGTTCCTGCACCCCCGGCCCCCATCTGAGAGCAAGTTTCCCCTGTATCCACAAAATCCACTGACCACAGTTTGTTCTTCCTGTAAAGACTCCTCTTTTGGTTCCTCCCTTGAAGTGTCTTCCTTTGGTATGTCTCTAGGTTTATGCTTTATGTGTAACAGTGTTTCACAGGTAATATGTCCTCCTATAAGACAGCTGAAGCAGAGTCCTTTACTCTTAAGGAATTCCAATTTTTCTTTGTGTAGCTTTTTTTGAAGTTTCTTGCACTGTTCCATGGTATGATCTCCCTGACAGAAGATGCACGGTTTCACGAAAGCCATGTTCATGTTTGGTTTCTTCTCTTTAGCTTTCTTGTTCTTGGCACCAGCAACATCTTTCACTACTTTCTGCTCTTTAGCTTCAGTAGCTAGCGTTATGATGGTTTTCTTGCCAGCTGATTTTTCAGGTTGGCGCTTTGTTTGACCTGAGATTTCACCAAACACAGGGTGTGCTGCCATTTCAGCCTGTTTGGTTACAAATGACACCACGTCTTGGAACTTTGTTCGCCGATCTTTCTTCTGAATGTCAATGGCGACACTCCTGAATTTCTCCCTCAACCTGTATGGGAGTTTGGAGATGACTGTGCGCATGTTCGCGGCATTCTCCATCTCATCCAAGTACTCTAGATCCAACATTGCATTATTACAATTGGTCAGAAACAGAGCGCATGCTTCAAGTGCCTTAGCGTCGTCTGACTTGATAGTAGGCCAATTTAAAGCCTTGTCCAGGTATGCCAATGAGATCTTGTATTTGTCACCAAAGCACTCCTTTAATAGTTTCTTGGCTTCAGGGTAGCCCTGTTCAGGGTCCATATGAAAACAGCTGCACACTAAGTCATTAGGCTGACCACTTGTGTGCTGTTCCAAATAGTCAAGCCGATCTTTGCTGTTTTCAGTCTTGCTTTCTATGCGATGCTCGAAAGCTCTCATGAAGAGACAGTATTCCATTGGATCTCCTTTAAAAACTGGAATATTCGGCGATGGCAATGTAGATAGCTTTTGTTGCTTTATTAGACTCTCAGTTATCTCGTTTTGGCGTTGCATGACAGAAACCAGGTTATCTGTGTTTGCAGAATTGCCCTTTGGAGTGACAGGTACTTGTCGTGCAACAGGCGTTGCATTGGCAGCTATTCCACCACTATGGCTATGCTGTTGTCTCTGAGTAGCCGTCAGTGGATTCACTCTACTGCCTTTAGACCCGCTTGACACATCTGAGCCTTCATATTTTCTTAACACAGCTAATTTTGCATCTGATACAGCAAGCTCTGCTTGTAACTCCAACTCTTCCTTTTCAGCTTTGAGCTGTAGCTCCTGCTCCTTGAGCTGTAGCTCCTGCTCCTTGAGCTGTAGCTCCTGCTCCTTGAGCTGTAGCTCCTGCTCCTTGAGCTGTAGCTCCTGCTCCTTGAGCTGTAGCTCATGTGCCTCCAAAGCCCTTTTTTGTTTCAATGAAGTTGTCTTGGTTAACAAAGTAGCTTTCTCCAATTCAACTTTTAAGTGCTCAGCGCGAGCTGATGATACTACAGAGGCAGAAGAGACAGACTTGGCTTTTTTACTCTTTCTGGCTGTAACTGAAGCGCTATCTTCAGGATTTACCTCATTGTTCACTCTTTCAGACTCTTCTATGCGAAGCATTGCATCTTGTATCCATGACCTAACTTCTCGCACAAAATTGCATTGCTCATCATATCTTGGCTGAAACCAATCACTTTGATCTGCATTCATATTCCCTATGCATCCAAGTTGACTGTACAGGTCTTTAACATCAGCATTTATCTTACTGAATTCTCCTATCAGCTCTTCATACTTGGTGAACAATTCCTTTGTTATAATTTTCACGTTTGCATCATCATCCATTAAAACAAGCAATTCGTTCCTTTTCTCAGTCAGTTTTCCTAGCTTTGCTCTTCTGGAGATGATTCTTGTTTGCAGATTATTTTCCAATGACACTTGTATTGGTTTAACCAAACGTTTTTCCCCCGGAAGGCTTACCGTCTTTTCTTTTTTATCCGTCATGATTGCTTTGAACGTCAGTCCATTTTTTTTTCCGATTCCACTTGCGACAGTCACGTTGCAGCCACGTCCACTTGTCAATCACCAGCCACGAGTGTAGGACGTGATCGTGCTAGTTCAGAAGTCCCTCGGTAAATCCCTCGATGAATCTTCTTTCTAGTTTCAGCAAACCTCTCCAGCGTTTTGTAATCCAATGTAAAGCAAGTTTTTCTTACTAATGTAGAGGCTTGTTCTTAGTGAGACCTTGAGAAAAGTGCTATAGCTTACACTGACGAAGTCTCTGACCCAAAGTAGCTGTTTCCACTCTCACTGTCCATGTGCCTTGTAATAAATCCTCTTGAAACATCTTGAAAGTTGAACTTTAATCCTCGTTTTAACAGTTACAAAACACACATGAACTAACTAAACTAGCTACTGATGAAATAAAAAGGTTCTAATGTCTGCCGGAGATTCAGAGAGCCAGGTAAGAAAAACTGTTCGCTTCCACGGCTCCTCAAGATCTACAATGAGAAGCACGAGACCGTTCCTATGGAATTCTAATGCTTCGCATATGAATTCTAATTCTAATTCTTCTAATTCTAATGTTCTCTAATTCTTCGAACCTTGCCACATATTATTCATCATTTTAATCATGAAATAAACTACTTGTATGAAATTACAAATTCAAATGAAATTATTTATACTTTTTAACATAGATTATAATTCATATCTATATGAATTCTACTTTGGCAGCTACAGGCGCTTTTGGAATGGC
>NC_083580.1:35215120-35262620 GCF_027579695.1 Neoarius graeffei
TTGATGGTATGGGGTTGCATTTGTGCGTGTGGCATGGGCAGCTTACACATCTGGAAAGACACCATCAATGCTGAAAGGTATATCCAGGTTCTAGAGCAACATATGCTCCCATCCAGACGACGTCTCTTTCAGGGAAGACCTTGCATTTTCCAACATGACAATGCCAAACCACATACTGCATCAATTACAGCATCATGGCTGCATAGAAGAAGGGTCCAGGTACTGAACTGGCCAGCCTACAGTCCAGATCTTTCACCCATAGAAAACATTTGGCGCATCATAAAACGGAAGATACGACGAAAAAGACCTAAGACAGTTGAGCAACTAGAATCCTACATTAGACAAGAATGGGTTAACATTCCTATCCCTAAACTTGAGCAACTTGTCTCCTCAGTCCCCAGACGTTTACAGACTGTTGTAAAGAGAAAAGGGGATGTCTCACAGTGGTAAACATGGCCTTGTCCCAACTTTTTTGAGATGTGTTGTTGTCATGAAATTTAAAATCACCTAATTTTTCTCTTTAAATGATACATTTTCTCAGTTTAAACATTTGATATGTCATCTATGTTCTATTCTGAATAAAATATGGAATTTTGAAACTTCCACATCATTGCATTCCATTTTTATTTACAATTTGTACTTTGTCCCAACTTTTTTGGAATCGGGGTTGTATATATATGTCTATGTGTGTGTGTTGACTTAAAGAATTGTTTGTGCGCAAAAAAGGTATGAAAAAGGTGGGGGAGGGGCCATAGGCGCTCTGCGACTGCTTAGACAAAGGATTCTAACAAAATCTTTGGCCCATGCAGGGCTCAAACCCCCAATCTCAACATTATAAGCACCACAGGATAACCAACTGAGCTAACCAGCCCTTAGTTCACTTAGTAAACTCTGAATTTTCAGACATGTGTAATAATGTGCGCGGTAAGAAACTGTTCGAGAGAGAGAAATCAAAAGAAATAAAGCATACAAAATCTATCTACCAGAGTAAAACTGAGAAATACAATAATATATGATCAAACCAAAGCTATGTGATTATTGCATACACACTTCAAACAACCTTAGGTTTAAATAGCACTTTTTACATAAACTAATCCAACTAAGATTAACGTTGCCCAAAATGCCAGCCTTACTTGGGACCACTCTCACGTGGCAGCAATGAAGGAGTTCACTGGTGATTCTCCGTTTGGTGTACTCTACTAGAAGAGTGGAGCCGTTTCAGTGTAGTTTAAATCAGCTTTGCTGTGTTGCAAAAGTCCTTCCCAGGCAGGATCTTGTGATTCAGAAGGTCCTTGGTCGGATGTTCATTTGTTGAAGACATGGAAGGAACTTTTTAACAGTGGCCAGTGGCTCGTACAACCCCATGTTTGTCCCTTTGTTCTTCACTTCCGTTTTGCAGGCTGTCGTGTCTACTTTGAAATACTGACGGCGTGTTGATCAGAGAGAGAAGAGCACTGGTCAGAGAGAGAGAAGCCAGAGCAGTGAGGCGTGTCTGTGGTGCGCGTCTGTGGCAAGGCATTCACATGGTGGGACACTTGTGTTGGGAGGCTGGAGAGAGAAGAGGAGAAGCTGGAGCAGCAAGGTCCATCTTGATTGCGTGACTCCAAAAGCCGAAAGAGGAAGAACACCGGTGCTCGCCGGCTTTTTAAATTTATGGCAAGCTTTTGTCACAATCTACATGGCACAGTGAAAGATGAGATGAAAAGGATATCACCTGGGGCAGGAAGTGAGGGAATTATGGGAAATGTCCTTGCAGAGATGTGCTCTCCCTACAGGGGTGAGGCAGTTCCTGGGGCTGGCTGGCTATTATAGGCTGTTCATGCCTTACTTTTCGGACATCACCAGCCCGCTCACTGATCTCACTAAAAAGGGGGCACCAGATCTGGTCCAGTGGACAGAGCCATGCGAATGGGCTTTTGCTCAGGTAAAGGCAGTTTTGTGTGGGGGCCCACTGTTGCATTCTCCTAACTTTTCTCTCCCTTCTGTTTTACAGACCAACACATCGGACAGAGGGTTGGGGGCCATGTTGTCTCAGGTGGTGGAGGAGGAGGAGCATTCAGTGCTGTACATCAGCACTGTACATCATGTGAGAGTCAAAGTACAGCATGATAGAAAAAGAGTGTCTGGCCATCAAGTGGGCAGTCCTCACTCTCCAGTCCTACGTGATTGAGCATCGACTGGGACTGGTGAGGAAGCAGTTTGAACCAATAGGTAACATGTGATGAGGTGCATCTGTATCTAATTACTGGCTGTCTATTAACCTGTGTCTCTGTGTGTCTTTTACAGCCAGAAACGAGAGAGAGATGTGACACCCCATCGTGTATGCATGTAATGTGTTTAGTGTCATTAGAAGTCACTGAAAATTGTCAAAATAAGAAGAGCACACCCATTCTGAAGCCTGCTTCCAGTTTCTCTATTGCCCACAAGTTAAAGTGTTACCACTTTAAGCCATGCACTTCACAGAGCAGGGCTTAATGGAAGAGTGGCCAGAAAAAAAGCCATTGCTTTAAGAAACAAGAGTCCTCTGAGAGCATAACATCTCTGAATTGAATGAAATTGCAATATGTGGGGGAGTCATGTGGGACTGTGATACAGGATGGATGCATGAGAAAGTTGCTCTTCACAACTTCCCGAAATTAATCGATAATTATGTGTCCAATGACTCCTTAATATTGTTTAAGTGTTATCTGTAGGTGCAGGAATACTGTCACAAGTGAGTAGGTGGTAGTTTGCTGAACTATAAGCATGTCAACGGCGCATTCAAGTTTGAAACCAAGGACTGCTAAGCAAGGTGTTAGCTATGCTAACATAGCAAGTGTAACATCCAAGAAGGAGCCACAAACCGAAACTGCTATGGCACTGCCAGGGTTTGCTGAACTGCAGGCAACTCTTCAGAGGGCGATGGAGGAGATGGCCCAATTTAGTGGAACTTTGTCAACCTTGCAGGTGGATGTGACCAGTGTCAAAACTACTCAAGGTAAAATGAAGATGGATGTTGTATCTATCTTTCAACGACTGATTGAGGCTGAGGGTCGGATATCTGAATTGGAAGATGAGAATGAACGCTTGAAGAAATTAGTTCAAACAAGTGCTCAAGAGCATTCGGAGCTCCATGAGAAGGTAATTGACATGGCTAATAGGGAGAGGCACCTCAATGTGTGAATCTTTGGTTTAAAAGAAAAAAAAAGAAAGCCAGATCAAACTTTGTGAGCACATGAGGGACTTTTTTTCTGAAGCCTTGGGAGTGGATGTAGCCGACTCTGATTTGCAAATGGTACACAGAGCTTTGTACGAAATGCCATCAGGAAATATGCCTCCTCGTCCAGTTATCGTCCACTTCCAGAGTTTTTTGGTAAAAGAACATGTCTTGGCAGCAATGAGGGCTAAGGCTCATGTTGGTGAAGGGATTCATTGGAACGACTCCAATATGTCTGTGTTCCCTGATATGACCAAAGAGGTTGTCAATAAAAGAAAGTGGTTTACCGAAGTCAGGAAGAAATTGCATGAGCTGAATGTCTGTTTCACTTTGGCATACCCTGCTGTCCTTCATTTTACATGGAAGGGGGAAAAGGTGAGCTTTGTGGATCCTCAGAGCAATGGAGCTGCTGTCTGGAATGGGATCAGCCGAGGCTGACCCCAGTGAAAGTTGGAATGGTCTCGGGACTGAATGATTTTGATATGGTTTACTTTCTGATTAGTTTATCTTTTTATTTATTTATTTTGTTTTTCTGGAGCTGGATTTGCTACATGGTACATGGACCTACTAACTAAGGAAGATTTTGATTCTAACGCGGACTTGGATTGTATCTATTTTTTGAAAAGAGTGCACAAGATGTGCAGACAGGACAGTAGCCTCTGGCTATTGATAGCAATCCAATGTGAGTATTTTGAGGCCTATTAGACTACTATTTTGTCTTCATTTATCTCTCTGCTCTTAATGTTTATTTGGGGGAAAAAACAATCTAGAAAATATGGACTTGCATATCAGCGGGTTGTATAGGCTTTGCACTCGCAAATTTGCAACATTGGAGTGACATAGTTTAGTTTCATGGGGAGTGTGGCGGGATCTGAGGTTTTTGGCTGTTGCGCCCCACAGACCATGTGTGGGTTGGGATATTCCCCTGAAGAAAGACATTTTGAGGGATTGGGAGGAGGGTTTAAGGGGTTCTTTTTCATTGTTCATGAATATTATGTTTTGTTTAGGATTAGGTTTAATGTAGTATGCACAGCACAGGTGACAGATTGGGTGAATGAGTGTTTACCTCTCCTCTTGTTACACATACAGCTGAAATGATAGCCTACTTGGTATTGCCTAATGGCTAAATTCATAAAGATCATTACATGGAATATCAATGGTTCCCAGAACCCTGTTAAAAGGAACAAATGGTTAAGTTATCTGAAGTCTCATCAAACCGATATTGCTTTAATACAGGAGACTCATATGGAGGGTAAAGAAGCAGACAAACTTAAGCAAGCCTGGGTAGGGCAGGTTTTTCACAACTCATACAGTAGTAAGAAGAACGGAGTGGCAATATTGGTGCATAAGGGATTAAGTTTAGTAATGCTTAACCAGAAAAAAGATGATGAGGGAAGACTGATTTGTATACACGTTGCCATTGATGGGGTAAAATTTAAGATATGTAATCTGTATGCTCCAAATAAAGAAGATAGTGATTTTTTTCACATGGTTAACAAGGTGGTGAGTGAGCTTGGGGATGGTCAGACAGTGATGGCAGGGGATTTCAACCAGGTTCAAGATGCTCTTTTAGACCGTACAACATATCATAAAGCAGTGCCAAGAGATAGATTACCTATACAGTTAATGATGAAAGACCATGGGCTAATTGACATTTGGAGGGTGGTCAATCCCAGAGAAAAAGAGTACACTTTTTTTTCCAGAAGTGCATAAATCATACTCAAGGATTGATTACTTTTTAGTTTCAGGTAAATTGACTGAGATGGTGGCTGATTGTAGTATTGGAGTTATAGCTCTGTCTGATCATGCATGAGTAGAGCTAACAGTGATGTTGGGGTCAAGTAGTCCTAGTGTGAATAGATGGAGACTGAATGCCTCATTGCTCCAGGACCCCACACACAAGACAGCTTTGGATGCTCTCCTTAAGGATTTTTTTTTTTAATCAGAATGTGGACTCAACAGAGAGATTGGGAACTGTGTGGGAAGCATCAAAGGCATATATAAGGGGTCATCTTATTTCACAGTCAAGTTATTTGAAAAAAATGTCCAAAAAGAAGATTAAAGATTTAGAATCTCAGATTAAGAATAAGGAAACTGAATTATCACGATTTTATATTGAGCACAAGTTTAAAGAAATCTGTAATTTGAAATATCAGCTCAATGAGATATATAATAAAAGGGCAGAATATGCCATCTTTAGGATGAAGACTACTTTTTATGAAAGCGGAGAGAAGGCAGGCAAGCTGTTGGCCACACAGTTGAAACAGAAAGATGCAAGCCTTTTAATTCCTGCTATCAGTAATGATGAGGGGGAGATATTAACGGATAAAATGGAAATTAATGGTATATTCAAGAGTTTCTATGAGAATGTATATAGTTCAGAAATATCTGTAGATGAGGCTAAGTATGAAGATTTTTTTTCAAAAATAGAGATTCCTAGGGTGTCTTCAGCACAAGTGGATACATTAGATGCACCCATAGATGAATCTGAGGTTAGGTCGGCTATTGTGTCAATGAAAGCTAGAAAATTGCCTGGTTTAGATGGCTTTCCAGCTGAATATTACAAGACTAATATTGACCTACTAGCACCTATCTTGACCAAGGTTTATGCAGAAGCACTGGAGGTAGGGCAACTGCCTCCTACTTTTAATGATGCAGTGATATCTGTATTATTGAAAAAGGATAAGGGCCCACATGAGCCAAGTAGCTACAGGCCGATTAGTTTGGAAAATGTGGATTGCAAGATACTATCAAAGGTATTAGCAATGAGACTGGAGAAAGTTCTGCCAAAAATTATCAATGAGGACCAGGTTGGATTTATTAAAGGTCGATTGTTGGCTGATAACCTTAGGCGCCTTTAACATCTTTTGTGGTTAAATTGTAAGGAAGATGCTCCCATAGCTGCCTTTTCCCTTGATGCTATGAAAGCATTTGATAGGGTAGAGTGGGGGTATTTGATATATACTTTACAGGCCTTTGGATTTGGTGAAGGATTTATAAATTGGGTAAAGGTTCTGTATTCGGCAATGCGGGCAGCTGTTCTCACTAACAGCATTGTGTCTCCGCTCTTTCATTTAGGTCAAGGGACTAGGCAGGGGGACCCTTTGTCTCCGTTGCTTTTTACTATATTTGTGGAGCCATTGGCAGTCTCTATAAGAGATGATTCAAGAATCAAGGGTGTGCTGGCAGAAGGACAGATACACAAATTATTTTTGTATGTGGAAGACATACTGCTGATATTGTCAGATCCGGCTTCTTCCATTCCAGGGCTCATGAATATTTTTGAGAATTTCTCAGAAATATCAGGTTACAAAATTAATTGGCAGAAATCTGAAGTAATGCCCATATCTGCTGGTTGTTCACATGCAGATATTGGAACATTCCCATTTACCTGGATACCTTCAGAAATATAGTATTTGGGCATAAGGTTAACCACAGACTTTAAGGAACTTGTCCAAATTAATATGAATCCAGTTCTTCAATCTATTAAGACTGTGGCAGCGGGGGCGTGGTCAAGCGCCGGTCTGTGACAGGAGGGCGGAGTCAGGGAAGGTAAGTGGCAGAATCACTACACCTGATGTCAATTAACCTGTGTTTGTGTGTCTTCCCAGTGACCGTGCCCTATATTAAAGAGAGAGCGAGCAGAGGAAGGCAGCTCTGTCTTGAACCAGCCAACTGGTGTGTTCTGTGGGACTGAAATATATTTGTGTCTGAAAAGAACAAATAAATACAATTATGGAACTTTATTCTGGCCTGCCGTCTTTCTGTACTCCTCCCCCTCCTACGAACTGCTACAGTGGTCCCGAAACCCGGGATGGAGCACAGGAAAAGAACAGCCCCATGGAGTCCTCCCCCTTCGCGGACCTGGTCCACGCCCTCGCCACGGCCCAGCAGAGCCAACACCAGGCGCTAATCACCCTCCGGAAGGAGCAAGAGCGCCGGTTCGAGGCCCTGGTGCTGGCGCAGCAGGAAGATCGCCAGGTGTTCTGGCACCTCCTCGCGTCGGCGGGGTCCACCAGCGCTCCCACCGTGGGCCCGTCCCCCCTCACCCTAACCAAGATGGTCCCGCAGGACGACCCCAAGGCATTCATCACGCTCTTCGAGCAAGTCACGGAGACCTCGGGGTGGCCGATGGAGCAGCGCGCAGCGCGCCTTCTCCCCCTGCTAACGGGAGAGGCGCAGCTGGCCGCGCTACAGCTCCCCGCTGACCGCCGGCTGGCCTACGCGGACCTTCGCCGGGCCGTCCTCCAGCGGGTGGGGCGCACCCCCAAAGAACAGCAACAGCGCTTCCGCGCTCTGCGGCTGGAGGAAGTCGGCCGGCCGTTCGCGTTTGGCCAGCAGCTCCGGGACGCCTGCTGGCGGTGGTTGAGGGCCAACAATAGCAATGCCAAGGGAATCCTCGATCAGGTGGTGCTGGAGCAGTTCATTGGCTGCCTGCCAGAGGGAACTGCAGAGTGGGTCCAGTGCCACCGCCCGGCGTCACTGGATCAGGCCATCGAGTTGGCGGAGGACCATTTGGCAGCTGTTCCAACAGCAGGACAGTGGACATCCTCTTCTCTCCTCCCTCTCTCTCCCCCTCTCTCCTCCTGTGTCTCGTCCTCGCCCCGTTCCCCCACCGCGGAGGCGGGGGCCGGCCCCACCCCAGCCGGCCCGTCGCACCCGCGGTGTCCTCCCGTTTTGCCCTTCTGTGTCTGTCTCTTCCCCCACTCAGGTGAGTGAGCCCCAGGGCGCCGGTGCAGAGAGGAAGCCCGGGCCGGTTTGCTGGCGCTGCGGGGAGCCGGGCCACCTCCAACAGCAATGTTCGGCAATGGAAGTGGGCACGGTGGTTCAGATCCCCGACACGCCAGGAGCTGCCCTCGATTGGGCCGGAGCATATTGCATACCGGTGAGTATCCAAGGGGATACATATCAGGCGTTGGTGGATTCCGGTTGTAATCAGACCTCAATTCACCAAAGCCTGGTGCAAGACAAGGCATTGGGGGGAGCACAAGGGGTGAAGGTGTTGTGTGTGCACGGGGATGTTCACAGCTACCCGTTGGTGTCGGTCCACATTTTGTTCCGAGGGGAAAAATTTATAGTAAAGGCGGCGGTTAATCCTCGCCTCACCCACTCGATAATTTTGGGGACTGATTGGCCGGGATTCGGGGAGTTGATGAGTCATCTAGTAAAGAGTGGGTCCTGCCATAGGTCAGCAGGGGGAGGTCCAGGTGTCGCTTTGGCGGGAGCAGCTGTCGCAGAGCCGTCTACGTCATCTCCGCATCAGAGTGAGGGGCCACAGGCTCCTCCTCCCTCTCTCGGGGAATCCCTTGCGGGGGAGTAGAGCAGTTGCGAGATGAGACTCTGCGGCATGCGTTTGACCAAGTGAGAATAATCGATGGTCAAACACTCCCGCCGAACGCCACCCCGTCCTTCCCCTATTTTTCTATTTTGAAAGATAGGTTATACCGAGTGACGCAGGACACTCAGACGAAAGAGCAAATCACCCAGCTTTTGATTCCAAAAAGCCACCGGGAATTGGTATTCCAGGTGGCTCACTTTAATCCCATGGCTGGACACTTAGGGCAGGATAAGACACTGGCCCAAATAATGGCCCGATTCTATTGGCTGGGGATTCGTGGCGATGTCTGTAGGTGGTGTACGGCATGCCGCGAATGCCAGTTAGTAAATCCAGCGGCCATTCCAAAAGTGCCTTTGCGCCCCCTACCATTAATTGAGACCCCGTTCGAAAGAATTGGGATGGATCTCGTAGGGCCATTAGATTGGTCAACACGAGGGTACCGCTTTATATTAGTTCTGGTGGACTATGCAACGCGATACCCAGAAGCGGTGCCTCTTCGCAATATCTCAGCATGCAGTATTGCGGAGGCACTCTTCTGCGTCATCTCCCGAGTTGGAATCCCGAAAGAGATTCTGACTGACCAAGGCACCTCGTTTATGTCACGAACACTGAGCGAACTGTATGGGCTATTAGGTATTAAGCCGATCCACACCAGCATTTATCACCCACAAATGGACGGTTTAGTTGAACGGTTCAATCGCACCCTCAAGAATATAATTTAAAAATTCGTAAGTGAGGACACACGTAACTGGGATAAATGGCTCGAACCCTTGTTATTTGCAGTGCGAGAGGTCCCCCAAGCCTCCACGGGGTTCTCCCCATTTGAATTGTTATACGGGTGCAAGCTGCGCGGCATTTTAGATGTGCTGCGAGAAAATTGGGAGGAGGGACCTTCACCGAGTAAAAATGAAATTCAGTACATTATTGACCTGCATGCAAAACTCCACACGCTCACACACCTAACCCAGGAGAATTTGCGGCAGGCCCAAGAACGGCAAACCCGCCTGTACGACAGGGGTACGCGCCTTAGGGAGTTCGCACCAGGAGATAAAGTACTCGTACTGTTGCCCACATCGAGCTCCAAATTGATCACCAAGTGGCAAGGACCCTTTGAGGTCACACGGCGAGTCGGGACGTCGACTATGAGGTGAGGCAAACGGACAGGGGTGGGGCGCTACAGATTTACCACCTCGATCTACTCAAACTCTGGAATGAGGAGGTCCCCGGAGCGTTGGTGTCGGTGGTTCCGGAGAAGGTGGAGCTGGGGCCGGAGGTTCAAAAGGGCGCATTGGCATCGCATACCTCTCTGGTCCCCTGTGGAGACCACCTCTCCCCGACCCAACTCGCGGAGGTCGCCCAGTTGCAGACCAAGTTTTCGGACGTGTTCTTGCCCCTGCCCAGCCGCACCGACCTCATAGAGCACCACTTTGAGACGCCCCCGGGGGTGGTAGTGCGTAGCCGCCCTTACAGGCTGCCCGAACACAAGAAAAAAGTGGTTCAGGAAGAACTCGAGGCCATGCTTGAGATGGGCATCGTCAAGGAGTCCCACAGTGACTGGAGCAGCCCAGTGGTCTTGGTTCCCAAGGCCGACGGGTCGGTCCGGTTCTGTGTGGACTACAGAAAAGTCAACATAGTGTCTAAATTCGACGCATACCCAATGCCTCGTATTGATGAGTTGCTCAATCAGCTAGGCACAGCTCGCTTTTACTCGACACTGGATTTGACAAAGGGTTATTGGCAGATCCCCTTGACTCCATTATCCCGAGAAAAAAAGGCCTTTTCCACACCGTTCGGCTTACACCAGTTTGTCACACTTCCTTTTGGGCTGTTTGGGGCGCCCGCTACGTTTCAGCGGCTGATGGACAGGGTCCTCCGCCCCCACGCCACCTATGCGGCCGCATACCTCGACGATATCATTATTTATAGTAATGACTGGCAGCGGCACTTACAACACCTGAGGGCCATCCTTAAGTCACTGAGGCGAGCAGGTCTCACAGCCAACCCAAAGAAGTGTGCGATTGGGCAGGTGGAAGTATGGTATCTGGGCTTCCACTTGGGCAACGGGCAGGTGCGTCCCCAAATTAACAAGACAGCAGCAATTGCGGCCTGCCCGAGGCCCAAGACCAAAAAGGGGGTGAGACAGTTCCTGGGGCTGGCTGGCTACTATCGTAGGTTTATACCTAATTATTCGGACGTCACCAGCCTGCTGACTGATCTCACTAAAAGGGGGGCACCAGATCCGGTCCAGTGGACGGAGCAATGCCAGCGGGCTTTCTCTGAGGTAAAGGCTGCACTGTGCGGGGGGCCACTATTACACTCCCCTGACTTTTCTCTCCCTTTTATGTTACAGATGGATGCGTCGGACAGAGGGCTGGGGGCCATGTTGTCCCAGGAGGTGGAGGGGGAGGATCGTCCCATGCTGTACATCAGCAGAAAGCTGTCGGTACGCGAGGGGCGCTACAGCACAATAGAAAAGGAGTGCCTCGCAATCAAGTGGGCAGTCCTTGCCCTCTGCTACTACCTGCTGGGACGCCCTTTCACCCTCTGTTCGGACCACACGCCCCTCCAGTGGCTCCACCGCATGAAGGATGCCAACGCGCAGATCACCCTTTGGTATCTGGCACTCCAACCCTTTAATTTCAAGGTGATCCACAGGCCGGGGGCGCAGATGGTTGTGGCGGACTTTCTCTCCCGTCGGGGGGGGGGGGGGGGGAGTCGGCTGCAGGGCGGACGGCTGCCCGGCCTGAGTCGGGCGGTGGGGGTATGTGGCAGCAGGGGCGTGGTCAAGTGCCGGTCTGTGACAGGAGGGCAGAGTCAGGGAAGGTAAGTGGCAGAATCACTACACCTGATGTCAATTAACCTGTGTTTGTGTGTCTTCCCAGTGACCGTGCCCTATATTAAAGAGAGAGAGAGCAGAGGAAGGCAGCTCTCTCTTGAACCAGCCAACTGGTGTGTTCTGTGGGACTGAAATATATTTGTGTCTGAAAAGAACAAATAAATACAATTATGGAACTTTATTCTGGCCTGCCATCTTTATGTGCTCCTCCCCCTCCTACGAACTGCTACAAAGACCAACTTTGCTAACTGGAAACTGATCAATTTATCTTTATGGGCAAAAATAAATAGAGTTAAAATGATGGTTTCTTCAAAGATTAACTATATTTCAATGATGATCCCTTTGACAATTCCTGGAGCACTGATTAAGCAGTATAATGTTATAGTCAGAGACTATTTGTGGAATGGGAAAAAGCCTCAGATCAGTATGAATAAGCTGTTTACTACCAGAGAAAGGGGTGGGCTGGCTTTGCCAAATATAGAACTGTATAATATAGCCTTTGAAATGGTCAGACTGTGTAAACACTGGTCAAAAAGGGAGTCAAATTTGGGATGGATTTTGATTGAGACCTCTCCATTTGGATACATGGATGCTCTGTCTCAAAAACTAGCTAATGCTCAGGTAGTTAAGCCTATTTTACAACACTCAGTGGATGTTTGGATCAAGGTCCATAAACTGTTTGGCATGTCTCAGTACAAACAGAGCTATTCGTCTGTATGGGAAAATCCTGCCTTTAAGATAGGAAAGAAATCTTTTGGAAAACATGGTATAGCAAAGGAGTTGTTACCATTAAGGATTTATTTGAGGAAGGGATCTTCTGTTCATTTGAAGGACTTAGGAACAGATATAATCTAAATGACAAGGGGGACTTTTGGAAATACCTTCAGTTACACAGTTGTGTATTGTCACAGAACAAGCAGAAAGTGTATTGCATATTTGAACTGTATTAGCACTATTTGAAGCTTCCCAGCATGGCACAAACTTCCTCTGTTTTCTATAAAATGGCTGCTAATGCCTTATATGGTAAAAGTGACAATCTGAGGATATTATGGCAAAGGGATCTGGGCAATGATATGGGACAAGAAGTTTGGGAGAATATTGTTAATAATATGGGTTGGCCAGTGAGGGATATCAAGAGCAAATTTATTCATTATAAAATAATTCATAGATATTACTGGACCCCTGTTAGACTTAAAAGGCTTGGTTTAATTCAGAGTGATGAGTGCTGGAAATGTAAGGGTTCTTTGGGTACTTTTCTACATCTCATGTGGGAATGTCCACTGGTCTCCCTTTTTTGGGATCAAGTAATTACGATGATGGAGGAGTGGTTGGAGCAACCTTTGCCAAGATCACCCCATTTTTGCCTACTTGGTGATAAAACTGTGTTAACGGTTGGACTTATGAAGGGGCAGTTTGGGCTGGTTTTGGCAGGCTTTCTTAATGCTGCCAGGATCATTCTAAGGCAGTGGAAAAGTACAATTATGCCCTGTCACAAGGACTGGATTGAACTCATGACAAGTACAGCCTCTTATGAATTAATGCTAGCCAAAGTAAGAGACTCTGTGTCAAAATTCAGTGATATGTGGGGAAGCTTCCTAACATACAGTGGGGCAAAAAAGTATTTAGTCAGCCACCAATTTTGCAAGTTCTCCCACTTAAAAAGATGAGAGAGGCCTGTAATTTTCATCATAGGTACACTGCAACTATGAGAGACAGAATGGGGGGAAAGAATCCAGGAAATCACATTGTAGAATTTTTAATGAATTAATTGGTAAATTCCTCGGTAAAATAAGTATTTGGGTCACCTACAAAGAAGCAAGATTTCTGGCTCTCACAGACCTGTAACAACTTCTTTCAGAGGCTCCTCTGTCCTCCACTTGTTACCTGTATTAATGGCACCTGTTTGAACTTGTTATTAGTATAAAATACACCTGTCCACAACCTCAAACAGTCACACTCCAAACTCCACTATGGCCAAGACCAAAGAGCTGTCAAAGGACACCAGAAACAAAATTGTAGACATGCACCAGGCTGGGAAGACTGAATCTGCAATAGGTAAGCAGCTTGGTGTGAAGAAATCAACTGTGGGAGCAATTATTAGAAAATGGAAGACATACAAGACCACTGATAATCTCCCTCGATCTGGGGCTCCATGCAAGATCTCACCCCGTGGGGTCAAAATGATCAGAAGAACGGTGAGCAAAAATCCCAGAACCACACGGGGGGACCTAGTGAATGACCTGCAGAGAGCTGGGACCAAAGTAACAAAGGCTACCATCAGTAACACACTACGCCACCAGGGACTCAAATTCTGCAGTGCCAGACATGTCCCCTTGCTTAAGCCAGTACATGTCCAGGCCCGTCTGAAGTTTGCTAGAGAGCATTTGGATGATCCAGAAGAGGATTGGGAGAATGTCATATGGTCAGATGAAACCAAAATAGAACTTTTTGGTAAAAACTCAACTTGTCGTGTTTGGAGGAGAAAGAATGCTGAGTTGCATCCAAAGAACACCATACCTACTGTGAAGCATGGGGGTGGAAACTAGAGCCCTGCACTCCCGCGGGAGTCCCGCGGGACCCGCCGCAAAGCAGTGCGGCGCGGGACAAATTTTGAAAGCTCATTGCGGGTGCGGGCGGGACCGGAAGTGCACATATGCGCGCGCGGGCGGGAGCGGGAGTGCACATATGTGGCGCAGGCGGGAGCAGTGAGAAGCTGCAGTCCCGCTAACTAAAAATGTGTTTGAAATAAAATGTATAAATTATTAATTTATGTCTCTCATATATAATTTGTGCTGGATATTTTATTTGGCATTAATAAAAACATTTTAAGATGCCTAAATTTGCAGAGAGAGTTAGATTGCCCGAAGAATGGCATCTTAAATTTGCCACCCTAACGGGAAATTCTTTGATCACTCTAATGACTCACAGTTCACACCCAGCTAGCAAGAGAACCATGAGTGAAGTGATTTACGGCTTGCGTTAGTCTACAACTTTAGCCAGAGAGACATGTTACACAGTGACGGTAGGCTTGACTCAATGCTATCCCAGAAATCCTTCCTGTAATATGCAAATTTGGCTGTCCAATCAGAGGCGGCCAAATTTGCATATTACAGGAAGGATTTCTGGGATAGCATTGAGTCAAGCCTACCGTCACTGTGTAACATGTCTCTCTGACTAAAGTTGTAGACTAACTCAAGCAGTAAATGAATTCACTTCTCTTACTAGCTCTGCTTTGCAATAAAAAAAAAAAAACACACACCATTGGTACAAAGCAAGCCTATTCACTTTTTTATGCTGATCAGAGAATTACAATGGTTTCTCATATGATAAAAATGTGTGATTCGCGATTAAATATTTTAATCGTTTGGCAGCACTAATTATTATTATTAGAGACAGTACATGCTGAATTCCGAAACAAGGTAAATAATAACAACGTGAGCTGTAGATATTTATGCTGAAATCCACTTAAAGTAGGGGGCGGGGCACCATCACGCTGTGTCAAGACAAGAACTTTCCTGAGAAATAACACGAATGTCTGCATCATGTGGGATTTGCGGGCGGGAGCGGGACAAAATATGGCAGGCGCGGGCGGGAGCGGGACTGAAAATCATAATTCTTTGCGGGCGTGGGCGGGAGTGGGACTGCACAATGCGGGCGCGGGCGGGAGCAGGACTGAAAAATCCGACCCGCGCGGACCTCTAGTGGAAACATCATGCTTTGGGGCTGTTTTTCTACAAAGGGAACAGGACAACTGATCCGTGTAAAGGAAAGAATGAATGGGGCCATGTATCATGAGATTTTGAGTGAAAACCTCCTTCCATCAGCAAGGGCATTGAAGATGAAACATGGCTGGGTCTTTCAGCATGACAATGATCCCAAACACACCACCCGGGCAACGAAGGAGTGGCTTCGTAAGAAGCATTTCAAGGTCTTGGAGTGACCTAGCCAGTCTCCAGATCTCAACCCCATAGAAAATCTTTGGAGGGAGTTGAAAGTCCATGTTGCCCAGCGACAGCCCCAAAACATCACTGCTCTAGAGGAGATCTGCATGGAGGAATGGGCCAAAATACCAGCAACAGTGTGTGAAAAGCTTGTAAAGACTTACAGAAAATGTTTGACCTCTGTCATTGCCAACAAAGGGTATATAACAAAGTATTGAGATGAACTTTTGTTATTGACCAAATACTTATTTTCCACCATAATTTGCAAATAAATTCTTTAAAAATCAGACAATGTGATTTTCTGGATTTTTTTTTCTCATTTTGTCTCTCATAGTTGAGGTATACCTATGATGAAAATTACAGGCCTCTCTCATCTTTTTAAGTGGGAGAACTTGCACAATTGGTGACTGACTAAATACTTTTTTGCCCCACTGTATATAGAAGGTGGGGATCAGTGATAAAGGTAATGATTCAAGGCATATCAGGATGTGTGTCGGGGGAGGGGGGACTGTAATCTGTAGTGCTGTGCAATTGTGTTATGTTTTCTCATCTCATCTCTAGCCGCTTTATCCTTCTACAGGGTCACAGGCAAGCTGGAGCCTATCCCAGCTGACTATGGGCGAAAGGCGGGGTACACCCTGGACAAGTCGCCAGGTCATCACAGAGCTGGGACATAGACACAGACAACCATTCACACTCACGGTCAATTTAGAGTCACCAGTTAACCTAACCTGCATGTCTTTGGACTGTGGGGGAAACCGGAGCACCCAGAGGAAACCCACGCGGACATGGGGAGAACATGCAAATTCTGCACAGAAAGCCCCTCGCTGGCCACGGGGCTCGAACCCAGACCTTCTTGCTGTGAGGCGACAGCGCTAACCACTACACCACCGTGCCACCCCATGTTACGTTTTTGTTTTGTGAATTTTTGTTGTTTATTTTGTGTGTAAAATGCTGTGGTGTGTTCTGTTGCATTGTGTTTGAAAATAAAAAAATGTGAATAACAAAAAAGGAAAGTGCAATATGTGTATTACTGACATATAACAAAGAAACTTATCAAGTTTTGTGAAATTCCTCTGAAAATTGTGAGAGGAGATGATTTCAGCAGGCGAGTACCCTTCCCAGGACGGACGCGATGAGCAGCAATGTTCTTTATGGAAAGCAGTGACTTTCTCCTTGCAACCTTGCCATGCACACCATTGTTGTTCAGTGTTCTCCTGATGGTGGACTCATGAACATTAACATTAGCCAATGTGAGAGAGGCCTTCAGTTGCTTAGAAGTTACCCTGGGGGCCTTTGTGACCTCGACGAATATTACACACCTTGCTCTTGGGAGAATTTTAGCCCATTCCTCCATACAGAACAGCTTCAACTCTGAGATGTTGGTGGGTTTCCTCACATGAACTGATCGCTTCAGGTCCTTCCACAACATTTCGATTGGATGAATGTCAGGACTTTGACTTGGCCATTCCAAAACATTAACTTTATTCTTCTTTAACCATTCTTTGGTAGAAAGACTTGTGTGCTTAGGGTTGTTGTCTTTCTTGCATGACCCACCTTCTCTTGAGATTCAATTCATGGACAGATGTCCTGACATTTTCCTTCAGAATTCATCTCATTCTCAACTCATTATCTCTAGCCGCTTTATCCTGTTCTACAGGGTCGCAGGCAAGCTGGAGCCTATCCCAGCTGACCACTGGTATAATTCAGAATTCATTGTTCCATCAATAATGGCAAGCCGTCTTGACCCAGACACCACCACCATCTTTCACAGATATGGAGAGCAGTGACTTTCTCCTTGTAACCTTGCCATGCACACCATTGTGGTTCAGTGTTCTCCTGGTGGTGGACCCATGAACATTAACATTAGCCAATGTGAGAGAGGCCTTCAGTTGCTTAGAAGTTACCCTGGGGGCCTTTGTGACCTCGACGAATATTACACACCTTGCTCTTGGAGTGATCTTTGTTGGTCAACCACTCCTGGGGAGGGTAACAATAGTCTTGAATTTCCTCCATTTGTACACAATCTGTCTGACTGTGGATTGGTGGAGTCCAAAATCTTTAGAGATGGTTTTGTAACCTTTTCCAGTCTGATGAGCATCAACAATGCTTTTTGGGAGGTCCTCAGAAATCTCCTTTGTTCATGTCATGATACACTTCCACAAAACATGTGTTGTGAAGATCAGACTTTGATAGATCCCTGTTCTTTAAATAAAACAGGGTGCCCACTCACACCTGATTGTCATCCCATTGATTGAAAACACCAGACTAATTTCACCTTCAAATTAACTGCTAATCCTAGAGGTTTGCATACTTCTGCCACTCACAGATATGTAATATTGGATCATTTTCCTCAATAAATAAATGACCAAGTATAATATTTTTGTCTCATTTGTTTCACTGGCTTCTCTTTATCTACTTTTAGGACTTGTGTGAAAATCTGATGTTGTTTTAGGTCATATTTATGCAGAAATATGGAAAATTCTAAAGGGTTCACATACTTTCAAGCAGCACTGTAAATGCACCTCTAAAGTGGTAGGTATGTTGTGTAAATGAAATGGTGCTAACCATTTTAATCCATTTTATCCATTTTAATTCCAGCTTGTAATGTGACAAAACAGGACAAACACCAAGGGGGATGAACACTTTTGCAAGACACTGTACATAACCAATAGTTTAAGCAAAATGATTTCACACACTCAGAGTTTTTAACCATAGAATCCAGACTATTGAATAATTTAACAGTAGAATCTTTGAAGGATCTATCACCAGACTTGGATGATATTTCAACCATGTGAATGTTAGATTTGTTTCTAGTGTTGTATTTATATGTACTTCAGAATTGCAGGTAAGCATGTTCCTGAAGTGTGATGGGTGTGTCAGAAAAAATAAATAATCAGGCCTGAGTCAAAGGAGAAATCAGAATAAAGGAAGTTTTTTTGTGAGTGTTCTATCTGCATACAGAAGACTGAGATGCTCCTCTCAGCCCAAAGGTATTTTGGAGTGCCTTCCTCTTCTCACTACCCCTGACATGTGTGTGCATCCATAACATGCAGAGATATCTCTCTCCCCAGGCATGCAAAGATAAGCTATTTTAGCAGAGAGGAGAGCAAAGGTTTTTTTTTCTTGTCATCAGAGGTGGACAAAGTACCCAACTTCATTAGTTGAGTCAAAGTACAGATACCACTGGTTAAATGTCACTCCAATACAAGTGAAAGTTGTACAGTCAAATTTTTACTTAAGTTAAAGTACTGAAGTACTTGCTTTTAAAAATGCTTAAGTATTAAAAGTACATTTTCTGTCAACGCATTGTTGTATTATTGCCATAATGCTTACAAAACCTAATGCCTCTGAAGCAACCAACTGGATCTACCGACTAGCTTGTAAAACCTTTAGAATAAACACCTGGAAGAATGTTACAAAATGAAACACAACTGAACTGAAAAAGAACCATTGTCTTTTTTTTTTTTTTTTTAATTGTAACACTCCTCCCCACCCCCACAAAGCAGCATGGTAGTGTTCTGACCCAGCTCTGGCAGTGTGTGCACATATGCATGTGTACAGTATGTTTATCAGGAAGACAGTGGAATAGGTGTAAATGCAGCTTGCTCAGAAAATAAAAGGGACAATCTAACCTGATTAAAACCCAGGTTAATAACTCAAGCTTAATAACTGCTCAATAGCAACACTGTTTTAAGCAAGACAAAAAAATGCAAGACCATCATCTGACATCAAAACAAAAAACTCCAACAATTTGTTGTGTCTGACGAGTACAATACTGTCCATCTCACAGGTTTCGTGCATGCATAAGTGTATGCATTCATGCACATATTAATCTGTTTGTGGAATCATTGTGGTTTAATGTTAAAGCTCCACCTGACATGCTAGCAAAATCTTTTCAAACTCAAAATCATAGCGGGTAGCTAACATTAGTAGAAAAGAAAGATTTCTACATTTTGTTTATATGGCAAGATTATACTAAAGCATTTCTGAAAGGACTTCAGATAAGTTAACATTATTCATGTTTCCGTAATTCCGTTTTTACATGCTAACTAACAGTGTTCAAGTTAACTAGCTATGTGTTAATGTTAGCCATGGTCAAGGCTATGGCAACTTGGTGGGCAAATCCATAGAAAGTTATTTGACTAACCAGACTACATCACTATTGCAACATTATCACTAGATCTAAAAGCACAGACAACTTCACTGCAAGCTTCCTCTTGGAATAAAACATTTACATACCTCAATATGCTTCCACAGGTTGGATAGCAAGTTTTTGTCAGCCGTGATGTACTCCATTTTAGGCAAACAAAGCAAGCATTTAAAACGAAATGACTCTGTGGCAGCGGGGGTGTGGCCAAGTGTCGGTCTGTGAATGGAGGCCGGAGTCAGGGAAGGTAAGTGGCAGAATCACTGCACCTGATGTAAGTTAACCTGTGTTTGTGTGTCTTCCCCAGTGACTGCGCCCTATAAAGAGGAGAGAGAGAGCAGAGGAAGGGAGCTCTTCCCCAACCTGAACACTTGGGTGTGTGTGGGAACAAATGTGTAAAGATGAAAAGCTGAGAATAAAAGAGTTTTTTGAGAACTCAGTTCTGGCCTGCCATGCTTCTGTGCTCCACCCACCAGGTCAGATACAACAGTGGTGCCGAAACCCAGGATGGAGTGCAGAAGGGAACAGCCACATGGAGTCCTCCCCCTTCAAGGACCTGGTCCATGCCCTCGCCACGGCCCAACAGAGCCAGCACCAGATGCTGATCGCCCTCCGGAAGGAGCAGGAACAACGGTTCGAAGCCCTGGTGCTGGTGCAACAGGAAGCTCGCCAGGTGTTCCGGCACCTGCTCGCGTTGGTGGGGTCCCCGATCACCACCACCGCGGACCCTCCCACCTCACCCTAATGAAGATGGGTCCGCATGATGACCCCGAAGCCTTCCTCGCTCTTTTTGATCAGGCAGCAGAGGCGTGGGGTTGGCAGGTGGAACAGCACGTGGCGCACCTCCTCCCCCTGCAAACGGGCGAGGTGCAACTGGCCATGCTATAACTCCCCGCTGACAGCCGGATGGTCTATGCGGACCTCTGCAGGGCCGTCCTCCAACGCGTGGGTCGCACCCCGAAACAGCAATGACCACGCTTCCATGCGCTGCACCTGGAAGAGGTCGGCTGGCCATTCACATTTGGCCAGCAACTCCGGGACGCCTGCCGGTGGTGGCTGAGGGCCGACAACCGCGACGCTGAGGGAATCATCGATCTGGTGGCAGTGGAACAATTCATTGCCCGACTTCCGGAAGGAACAGCGGAGTGGGTCCAGTGCCATCACCCGGCGTCACTGGATCAGGCCATCAAGCTGGCAGAGGACCATATGGCGGCCGTTCCAACGCAGGACAGCGTGTCTCCCCTTCTCCCCTCTCTTCTCTCTCTCTCCCTCTCCTTCTGTTCCTTGTCCTCGCCCCATTTCCCCACTGCGGGGGTGGGGGCCGGCTCCCCCTCAGCTAGCCCGCTGCACCCGCGGTGCCCTACCATTTCCTACTTCTTTGTCTGTGTCTTCCCCCCCTCAGGTGAGTGATCTCCGGAACACCGGTGCAAGGAGAGAGCCTGGGCCAGTATGCTGGTGCTGCGGGGAACCGGGGCACCTCCAGCATCAGTGCTCGGCGATGGAGGTGGGCAGGTTGGTCCGGATCCCCGATGCACCAGGGACCGCCCTCGATCGGGGGTATCGCATACTCGTGAGTGTCCAAGGGGATATGTATCAGGCTTTAGTGGATTCCGGCTGTAATCAGACCTCAATCTACCAAAGCCTGGTGCAAGATGAGGTATTGGGAAGAGCATAATTGGTGAAGGTGTTGTGTGTGCACGGGAATGTTCACAACTACCCCTTAGTGTCAGTCCACATTCTATTTCGAGGGGAAAAATTTAGAGTAAAGGCGGCAGTTAATCTTCGCCTTACCCACTTAATAATTCTGGGGACTGATTGGCTGGGATTTTGGGAATTAATGTCGCATTTAGTGAAGAGTGGGGCCTGCCATAGTTCAGCGGGGGGAAGGCCGGGAGTGGCATTGGTGGGAGCAGCTGTCACAGAACTATCTACGTCATCACCGTGTCAGAGTGAGGAGCAGCATGCTCCTCCCTCTCTCTGGGATTCCCTCACAGATTTCTCGTTAGACCAGTCGCGAGATGGGACACTGCGGCATGCGCTTGACCAAGTGAGAGTAATCGATGGTCAAACTCTCCAGCCAAACGCCACCCCGTCCTTCCCCTATTTTTCCATTATTAAGGATAGGTTATACTGAGTGACACAGGACACTCAGACTAAGGAACCAATAACACAGCTTTTAATCCCAAAGAGCCGCTGGGAATTCATATTCCAGGCGGCTCACTTTAATCCCATAGCCGGACACTTGGGGCAGGATAAGACACTAGCCCGAATAATGGCCCGGTTCTATTGGCCAGGGATTCGCAGCGATGCCCATAGGTGGTGTACGGCGTGTCGTGAATGCCAGTGAGTAAATCCCGCGGCCATTCCAAAAGTGCCTTTGCACCCTCTGCCATTAATCGAGACCCCATTCGAAAGAATTGGGATGGATCTCGTTGGGACATTAGATCGGTCAACACGAGGATATCACTTTATTTTAGTTCTGGTGGACTATGCAATGTGATATCCGGAAGCAGTGCCTCTTCGCAATATCTCAGCACATAGGATCGCAGAAGCACTCTTCTGTGTCATCTCCCAAGTCGGAATCCCCAAAGACATTCTGACTGATCAAGGCACTACATTTATGTCATGCACACTGCACGAACTGTATGGGTTACTGGGAATTAAGCCTATCCGCACCAGCTTTTATCACCCACAAATGGATGGCTTAGTCAAATGGTTTAATCGCACCCTCAAAAACATAATTAGGAAATTTGTAAGTGAAGACACATGCAACTGGGATAAATGGCTTGAGCCCCTGTTATTCGCAGTGCAAGATGTCCCACAAGCCTCCACGGGGTTCTCTCTCTTTGAATTATTATACGGGCGTAAGCTGTGTGGCATTCTGTATGTGCTACGGGAAAATTGGGAGTAGGGACCTTCAACCAGTAAAAATGAAATTCAATACATTATCGACCTGCATGCCAAACTCCACACACTCACGCACCTAACCCAGGAGAATTTGCGGCAGGCCCAAGAACGTCAAGTCCGTCTGTACGACAGGGGCACACGCCTTAGGGAATTCACACCGGGTGATAAAAGTACTCGTGTTGTTGCCCACATTGAGCTCCAAATTGATCGCCAGGTGGCAAGGACCCTTTGAGGTCACACGGCGAGTCGGGGATGTCAACTATGAGGTGAGACAAATGGACAGGGGTGGGGCGTTACAGATTTACCACCTCAATCTACTAAAACTTTGGAACGAGGAGGTCCCCGTGGCATTGGTGTCAGTGGTTCCGGAGAAGGCAGAGCTGGGGCCGGAGGTTCAAAAAAGAAAATTGACATCGCCCACCGCTCCTGTCCCCTGTGGAGACCACCTCTCCCCAACCCAGCTCACGGAGGTCGCCCAGTTGCAGACAGAATTTTCTGACATGTTCTCGCCCCTGCCCGGCCACACCCACCTCATAGAACACCACATTGAGATGCCCCCAGGGGTAGTAGTGCGCAGCCACCCTTACAGACTGCCCGAACACAAAAAAAAGGTGGCTTGGGAAGAACTCAAGGCCATGCTCAAAATGGGCATTGTTGAGGAGTCCCACAGTGACTGGAGCAGGATGGTGGTCTTGGTTCCCAAGGCTGACGGGTCGGTCCGGTTCTGTGTGGACTATAGAAAAGTCAACGCGGTGTCTAAATTTGATGCGTACCTAATGCCTTGTATTGACGAGTTGCTCGATCGACTAGGCATGGCTTGTTTTTATTCAACACCAGATTTGACAAAGGGATATTGGCAGATCCCCTTGACTCCGCTATCCCGAGAGAAAACGGCCTTTTCCACACCGTTTGGCTTACACCAGTTCATCACACTTCCTTTTGGGCTGTTTGGGGCGCCCGCTACATTCCAGCAGCTTATGGATAGGGTCCTCCGCCCCCATGCCACCTACGCAGCCGCCTACTTGGATGATATTATTATTTACAGTAATGACTTAGATGGCACTTAGAACACCTAAGGGCCATCCTTGGGTCGCTGAGGTAAGCGGATCTCACAGCCAACCCAAAGAAGTGTGTGATTGGGCGGGTGGAAGTACGGTATCTGGGTTTCCACTTGGGCAATGGGCAGGTGTGTCCCCAAATTAATAAGACAGCAGTGATTGCGGCCTGCCCGAGGCCCAAGACCAAAAAGGGGGTGAGACAGTTCCTGGGGCTGGCTGACTACTATCATAGGTTTATACCTAATTATTCAGATGTCACCAGCCCGCTGACTGATCTCACTAAAAAGGGAGCACCAGATCCGGTCCAGTGGACGGAGCAATGCCAGTGGGCTTTCTTGGAGGTAAAGGCTGCACTTGTGTGGGGGGCCACTGTTACACTCCCCTGAGTTTTATCTCCCCTTTATTTTGCAGACGGACGCGTCGGACAGAGGGCTGGGGGCTGTTCTGTCCCAGGAAGTGGAGGGGGAGGAACGTCTAGTGCTGTACATCAGCCGGAAGCTGTCAGTGCATGAGGGCAGGTACAGCACAATCGAAAAGGAATGCCTCGACATCAGGTGAGCGGCCCTTGCCCTCCGCTACTACATGCTGGGGCGCCCTTTCAGCCTCTGTTTGGACCACACGCCCCTGCAGTGGCTCCACCGTATGAAGGATGCCAATGCGCAGATCACCTGTTGGTATCTGGCACTCCAGCCGTTTAAGTTGGAGGTGGTCCACAGGTCGGGGGCGCAGATGGTTGTGGCGGATTTCCTCTCCTGTCAAGGGCGGGGGGAGGCGGCTACAGGCCGGACGGCTCCCCAGCCTGAGTCAGGCGGTGGGGGTATGTGGCAGTGGGGGCATGGCCAAGCGTCAGTCTGTGAATGGAGGGCGGAGTCAGGGAAGGTAAGTGGTGGGATCACTGTACCTGATGGGAATTAACCTGTGTTTGTGTGTCTTCTCCAGTGACTGTGCCCTATAAAGAGGAGAGGGAGAGCAGAGGAAGGGAGCTCTTCCCCAACCTGAACACTTGTGTGTGTGTGTGTGTGTGTGTGTGTGTGTGTGTGTGTGTGTGTGTGTGTGTGTGAACGAATGTGTAAAGCTGAAAATCTGAGAATAAAAGAGTTTTTTGAGAACTCAGTTCTGGCCTGCCGTGCTTCTGTGCTCCACCCACCTGGTCAGATACAACAGACTCTTTATTCCTTTCAGAAAACTGAAACATGGGCTCTAGGTAAAGCCATAGGTGCATGCATTCCTCTGAAGCACCGCTTTCTTCCATTCTGCCATCAACTGATCGTGTTCAAATAATGCTGTTGAGAAATCACTGTGCCTGATTTTATATAGTCTATAGATGTGATGTGACCCTAGTGATTACTGATTGTTTTTTTTGCAGGTGACATTGGGACAGCCTATCACGTTTTAGAAAAGAAAAGAAAAAACATCCACTTTCAAAGCTGCTTCATAATAACGAGTAACAAGGACCTTGATAGTAATGTGGTGGAGTAAAAAGTACGATATTTGTCTTTTAAATGGAGTGAAGTTAAAGTCATAAATTGCCAAAAAAATTAATACTCAAGTAAAGTACATATACTCAAAAAGTGTACTTAAGTACAGTACTCAAGTAAATGTGCTTTATTACTGTCCACCTCTGCTTGTCATATACTTCAACTGTCTCTACAAAAAACACACTCTACTAGTCAAAAAATTAAAGAGTTATACAAACATACTTGGATAAAATGAGGCTATGGTTTAACGCAAATGTTAGCATTAATGTTATTAGAAATATTTTCCCAATACATCCCCACACACTTTTTTTTAATCAATTTTGATTAACATAAAAGACATGAGGAATGTGGTTCATCCACTTCTGTACCCCATGTTCTGGTTTAAACAGAGCTTTGTTCACTTCCTCATTGAGAAACGATATACAACCCCAATTCCAAAAAAGTTGGGACACTGTGTAAAACACAAATAAAAACAGAATGTGAAGATTTGCAAATCATAGAAACCCTATATTTCATTGAAAATAGTACAAAGACAAAATATCAAATGTTGAAACTGAGAAATTGTATTGTTTTTTGAAAAATATATACTCACTTTGAATTTGATGTCAGCAACACATTTCAGAAAAGTTGGGACAGGGGCAACAAAAGACTGAAAAAGTTGTGTAATGCTAAAAAAACCTAATTTGGTTAATTGACAGCAGGTCAGTAAGATGATTGAGTACAAAAAGAGCATCCCAGAGAAGTGGAGTCTCTTAGAAATAAAGATGGCGAGGGGTTCACCACTCTGTGAAAGACTGCATGGGCAAACAATGCAACAATTTAAGAATAACGTTCCTCAATGTAAAATTGCAAAGAATTTGTTGGTCACATCATTTATGGTACATAATATCATTAAAAGATTCAGAGAATCTGGAGAAATCTCTGTATGCAAGAGACAAAGCTGAAAACTGACATTGGATGCCTGTGATCTTCAGGCCCTCAGGAGACACTGCATTAAAAGCAGACACGTGTCTGTAGTGGAAATCACTGTATGTGCTCAGGAACACTTCAGAAACCCATCGTCTGTGAAAACAGTTCATTACTGCATCCACAAATGCAAGTTAAAACCAGATATAAATAATATCCAGAAACACCGCCACCTTCTCTGGACCCGAGCTCTTTTATGATGGACTGAGGCAAAGTGGAAAATTGTCCTGAGGTCTGATGAACCAAAAGTAGAAATTCTTTTTATAAATCATGGATGCAACATCCTCCAGACTAAAGAGGAGAGGGACCATCTGGCTTGTTGTCAGTGCACAGTTCAAATCTTGCATCTGTGATGGCATGAGGGGGCATTAGGGCACATGACATGGGGAGCTTGTACATCTGGGAAGGCATCATTAATGCTGAATGATATATATACACATTTCAGAGCAATATGCTGCCATCCAGACAAAATCTTTTTTCAGGGAAGGCCTTCCTTCTTTCAGCAAGACAATGCCACACCACTTTCTGCACATATTAAAACTGCATGGCTCTGCAGTAAAAGAGTTCAAGTGCTAAACTGGCCTGCCTGCAGTCCAGACCTGTCTTAAAGCGCAAAATATGACAAAGAAGACCCCAAACTGTTGAGCAACTGAAATTGTATATCCAGCAAGAATGGGACAACATCTCTCTTTCAAAACTACAGTAATTGGTCTCCTCAGTTCCTAAACATTTACAGAGTGTTGTTAAAAGTAGGAGGTGATGCAACACAGTGGTAAACATGCCCCTGTCCTAACGTTTTTGAAACATGTTGCTGATATCAAATTTAAAATGAGCATATATTTTTCAAAAAAACATAAAATTTCTCAGTTTCAATATTTGATATGTTGTCTTTGTACTATTTTCAATGAAATGTAGGGTTTCCGTGATTTGCAAATCTTCACATTCTGTTTTCATTCATGTTTTAGACAGTGTCCAAACTTTTTTGGAATTGGGGTTGTACTACCCTTTTTTGTGAGGCATAGATACCTCTGATGTTTAACTCATACATATATTCAGACAGAAAAGTTAAGCTTTACTCATGTTTCCCTCAAGTCTTTACACTTCATCGCAGCTGGCAAAGGGTGGATCATACTCTTCGTCCGGAGAGGGTGGCCAATCCGGCAGCTCATCTGGATCTATTTTAATTAACTGGTAACCCTGGATCTGTGTGTTGACAGTTCTCATGACCACAGTCTGTAGGCATTGGATGATGCATGGACCTAATAGGCAGAGCAGAATTAGAACAATCAGCACTGGGATGACCATTGAGGCATAGGCTGTCCATCTTCCAAACAAGCTGTGCAGCCATCCCCAGGTGTCTTCTCCATGTTCGTCCAAACGTAGCTCCCTAGCCACCTCCTGCATCTGTCCAAAGACAATCGTAATGCTTCCATGGATATCATCATTTTCAGGCACAAATGTGCAACACTCATCTCCTATCATGGCACATACTCCACCTTCCTTTGCTAGTAAAATATCAAGTGCTGATCTGTTCTGGGTCGTCATTGTAGCAACTGCCCTGTTGCTTTTTGAGTTCCTGAATTCATCCTGAACTGCCCTCATGTTTTTGAGTTCCCGAACCATCATATTAACATATGCCATTGCTTGTAGAGTATCATTCATCTCACTCTCCACAGGTTTAAAGGGGAAGGGTTTGTGTGTGGAGCATGGCAGTACTGTACATACAATACAATCACCAGTGATGTTTAGTGTCACTGCTGTAAAATTAGCATACTTCCAAAACTCATTGCGATGCTCTCCCAGTGGTGTTCTGCCCTTTCCATCCTTTGCCTCTTGTTTTAATAACACTGGTAGCAGACATGACAGGATTACTATATGGGAGAGGAATCCCATGACTGTCCATATGACCAAAAGATGTCATAGGGGTGGAATTTTCATGATGCTGGGTGTTGGAGGAGTGGCTCAGCCAGGTAAACCTTTGCCCTTTCTTGACTTCTTTTGGTGCTCCAAGTGCAGACAAGCCCTTTCACACTCTTCCCACCTCACCAAGGCTTAGGAATACCCTACTTCGTCACTAGCTCCTTACCCTGTTGTGCTTCCTCCTCCAGCAGGGGTGGTGCACACTTACATTGGCTTGTGTGAATCCAGGTGGCTCTTTCCCCAAGCTTCACTTCTGTCTGCGTTGTCAACAGGACTTGATACAGATCCAGCCATCTGTGCACCTTCCAGTGCTTCCTCCTGAGATCCTTCACCACAATCCAGTCACCTGGTTTCAGATCATGTAGCTGGGCAATTGCCACCTTGGAGAGGACCTCTCTTACCTGTTTATGGGTAGATTGTAAAACAGACAAGAGTTCTGCACAGTAATGCAACATTTCATCTTCACACAGACTGGTGTCGATGCGTGGTATGGGTTTTGGACCTATCTCAGTATTAGGTGGTCTGCCAAACAGTACTTCAAATGGGCTTAGTTCATGAATGGTGTACCATTGTCACTACTAACCTTATCCAGGATTCCCCATTTAGGGATTATTTCCAAGAGCAGGGCTATGGCTACTGCTCCTATATTCGGTTTTGAAGTGGGGAAAGTCTATAACCTCTTTGAGAACATGTCCACTATAACCAAACAGTACTTTTTCCCTTCTACAGGGATCATCTCAATAAAGTCCATCTGTTGGTGTTCAAATGGCCTCTCAGGTGGTGGGTGTGCTTCCTGTGTCACCTGCTGCCTGCAGCTCACATTATGAGTGGCACAGACTACACACTTTTGACAAAAAAAATTGTGAGATGACTGAGAGGCCCTTAGTAAACCAATATTGTGTGACGGTGTCTAACATCCCCCCCCCCTTTTGACACATGGTCCAACCCATGTGTCAATTTAGCAAAATATGAGAAATAACATTTTGGCAGACACGTTCTCCCCCTCCCCCAATCAGGACCATACCAAATGTCATTTTGAAGGATACAACCTGCTTTTTTTTCATTGCTGCTTCTCCTCAGGTGTGCTTTTTTGTTGGAGTTCCTGTAAAGCAAGAGTTTGAATTAAAGCTGTGGAGAGAAAGGTCATTAGTGTGTGCACATATAGGGGGCCCTTCAAGGCTGCATGTTTAGTAGCCATGTCTGCTGCGGCATCCCCTAGAGAGACTAGGGCCAAGTTTACATTAGACCATATCTGTCTCGTTTTCTTCGCGGATGCACTGTCCGTTTACATTAAAATGCCTGGAAACGCCGGGAAACAGGAATCCGCCAGGGTCCACGTATTCAATCCAGATCGTGTCTGGTCCGGTGCTGTGTAAACATTGAGAATATGCGGATACGCTGTGCTGAGCTCTAGCTGGCGTCGTCATTGGACAATGTCACTGTGACATCCACCTTCCTGATTCGCTGGCGTTGGTTATGTGACGCGACTGCTGAAAAACGGCGCGGACTTCCGCCTTGTATCACCTTTCATTAAAGAGTATAAAAGTATGAAAATACTGCAAATACTGATGCAAATACTGCCCATTGTGTAGTTATGATTGTCTTTAGGCTTGCCATCCTTCCACTTGCAAGTGGTAAGTGACTTGCGCACAGCGGCTCAGTCCCGAATCACTGCTCGTGCACTTCACTTGCGCGCTCTGTGAGCTGCACAGGGCCGGAGTGCGCACCCTCCAGAGGGCACTCGCTGCTCAGGGCGGAGTGATTTGGAGCGCAGCCGCTGAGGAGGAAGCGATGAGCCGCACTGACACATTTCAACTTACGTGCCAAATTAGTCATGTGATTAGCGTATCCGTGTATTGGCGTTGCTGTGTGCATGCGAATCGTGTATTGGCGTTGCTGTGTGCACGCTAATCATTTTTAAAAACGTTAATCTGATGATCCGCTGATACGGTCTAATGTAGACCCCACCTAGATCAGAAAGGTTAAGTACGTCCATCACATTTACAAATCGCCAGTTGTTTAGAATTGCCTGTAATAATTGCTCAATTAGTTGGTTGTTAGGACTGGGGACTGTCTTGGCCTCTAGAGGCCGCTGTTATTTCTTTATCTTGTCATGTTTGTTTTGGCCTCTGGAGGCCGCCACTGTTTCTGTGTTTTGTGTTTGTTTTCATGTGCCTTTTACCCCACCTGTTCTTCATTTTCTGCCCCGCCTAGTTTCCTAATTAACCTGTGTATATATACTTCCTCAGTTAGCCCCTTGTCATGGAGTCTTTGTGCTGCTTATGGCTAGTAACCTCTGTCTTGTGTACCTTGCTTTTGTCCTTGTGTTTTTTGGTATTTTGCTTTCTTTTTGGACTTTGTACCTTTTGGATCTTCTGAGCGTTTGCATTTTTGCCTTTTCTTTTCTGATTTTTGGACGTTGAACTTTTGGATGTTTTTTATTTTCCCTTATATCTTCTGAGCGTTTGGATTTTACTTTTGTTATTTTTTGCTTTGGATTTTGGATCTTCTGAGCGTTGTAAATAAACTGTTTTTGTACTCTACTTTTGCCTCACTCTACTGCACTTGAGTCATTCCCCTGGTGGCCTAGTGGGGGTTTGCTGGATTACTACACCAGCGACCCGGGTTTGATTCCCGGCAAAACCCTAACAGTTGGTGATAGGTTTGCCCATGGATGCTAGGAACCCTCTGTGTTTCTGTAATGAGCCAAAATCATGTACAACCCCAAAGGTATACCTATTGTCTTTGTAGATTGTGGCTAACTTACCTTTGGAAAGTTTTCAGGCTTCTGTCAGCGCCACCAACCCTGCAGCTTGAGCAGAGTAGTTGGATGGAAAAGAGCCAGATGACAGTACGTTATGTGGTGTGACTACGGCAAAACCTACCTTGTTCGTTCCAGTATGAGGGTCTCTGGATGCAAACCTGTCCACAAAAAGTACAAGGTCTGGATTAGTTAATGGTATTTCCTGCAAGCTTGGGCATGGTGAGCAAATTTCATTTATTGTGGCCACACAACAGTGAGTGTTTCCTTCTTCCTCATTGGGGAGGAGGGTTGCAGGGTTTAGTGTTGTGCAATGTTTGACGGTGATGTTGGGCATTTCTAAGAGAACAGAACTGTATCTAAGCCAGCATGCTGCTAACAGGTGTGATGTTTTCTGTTCAAGTAAGAGCATTGACACAGCATGTGGCATCAGCAGGGTGAGGTCAGCATACCCCACTATGTCACGTGATGCCACCACAGCCTTCTCTGTGGCGGTGACTGCACAGAGATAGAGAGGTAGTTCTGCTGCTACTGGATCAAGTTTAGCAGAATAATAAGCCACAGGATGTAACTTACCTCCATGATGTTGTAGCAAAGCAGATGTCATGCCATCCACTGCCTCTTGCCTCAATGGATATTGTGACTTGCATGAATGAAAATCTGACTTGGGAGTTATAACTACTGGCTCAGTGCCCCAATCAGCCCTACATCGTGTTTCCCTTGTGCCCATAAACATTTTGGAACTGACCCGAGTCTTGGATCATCTGCAGTTAAAACGGTGAACTGGAAGCCTGCCCATTGTCCTGGTCTGCAGTCATCTGATGTCAACTCTTCTGTCCTATGCACTGTCGATACTAAATGCAAGTCAGTGTGGTAGGTTTTCATAGTTGAGCTGTATTTGATTATCAGTTCCGAGGTGTGTTCCCAATCTGAAGTGTTTCTACACTTCCTCACCCAAGAGCCCAAATCTTTCCAGCTATCTCTTTTTCCCTTTGCTAGTGACATGTGTGGCATGGTTGATAAGGTAAATGTGAACCTGAGTCCTGCTCTTCCCTCTGGGGCCTTTACCAACACAGCACATCCATGTTTATTCCAAAATAGCTTCTGAGTATATACTCTATTTTCCCTGTACCAATCTTCCTCAAACCTCTCATCTGGTCCTCCCTAAAACACATAGGCAGTGCTGTGACTATCCAAAAGGAAACTTAATTAGTCACATAACGGTGGCTTGAGGATTGATCTTTACTCGATTCCAGGTAAAACAAAGTATTGTGCAAGATTGTTCTCTTTTGGGTGAGGTTTCCGTTTATTGCAACAAAAAAGTTACAAAAACAGAACATTACCATGAAAGTTGATGTTGACTGGAACTTAACATAAACTGGCTTTCATCTGGATGTCAGTAAGAACTGTTGTGCTCCACCATACCACCATTCAACTCACACTGATTTACACCTTATTTCATACACCTGCTGCTGGGAGGTTACTGGGTGGTTACCAATTAAACAAACAGAATTACACTACACCCTTGTGGTCAAAATAAGGTACTTGCACAAAACAAAGAATGGCTCCTACACACTGGCCCCATAATTGTGTTGGTGTGCACTTACAATTACATAATTACGTACCTTTCAAAAGGAGCCAAAAAGGTGCATGTGCAAATTTTCTTTCTTCACTGGTCAGAAGTCAATGTTCATGTTTAGTCTTTAATGCCAGTCCTTAACCAGGGCTGCCAACTTTTCGAAATTCCTTGGAATGAGATTTTTTTTGGGGGGGGTCGACGGCAAAATTTTTCCGCACACCATGCAGTAAGTGGGAATTTTGTATTCAGTTTGATATTCACTTGTCCCCCTGCATTCTGGTGTTTTGTTTGTGGGTCGTCCAGCTGGAGATGGGCAATGGGGGGGTTGAGATTTTGGATTTAGTAGATGTTCCTGCATTCTGGTGGATTTTTGGAGTGGCCTGCTGTGCCATACCTACATTCTTACACACCCTGACTTGCCAGGCCTTCAGCTTGTGGCCAACAAAAGCACCAAAGTTTTGGCTTAAAAGCCCCCACACTAGAAAACTACAGATGACTGCCAATGTTCCTGTAGCCCTATAGACCTGTGTTTCAGATTTAAAGGCAAGTTCATGTTTGAAAATATTTCATCAGCTAAGCCTAAACACCTTCTGAATTGAAACTAAATGTTAAGTTTTTAATAACTGTTGCAAAAAATAAGATTGTCCCTCACTGACTATTCATTATGCATTTAAGGGCTTTCCCCACCACTGGGTTCAGCAGAAGCTTGGTATGGGGAAAAATATCAACAGCAAAAGAACAAATAAAATGCTTAAACAGTAAACAAAATGTGCATGTGCTACAAGAAACATTAAAATGATTAAGTTTGAACAGTATTGAAACACAAAAAGCTGAACCTTGGCCATAGGTGGGACTGTGCACACAAAGTTGGGCTTAAAAATTTTGGTCATACTTAAATAAGTTATATTAATATATTTCTTATTAATTTATTTCTTATCTTTGTTTCTTATTAGTAATAGAGCATTCATCAGGGCCTGTTATCTGACAAATATTCTCTACCTGTCTTGCCCTCTTTGAAACCCTGTCTCCTCAGTATATTGTTCTCTGTCTTTTTTTTTTAATTATTCACAAGTTCAAGTTCTTTGATATTACAGGTGACCATGCTTTATTTACTTTAACTGAGCAATTACATACATCATAAATAATTAAAAATAAATACCCTGTAAATAAACAATAGGTATGGTGGCTAATGGCTCTTTTTGCATTTGTAATATTATCTCTTACTTGCTTTATTTTACAACATTTCCAGTATGGCTTCAAATAAAGTCATAAAGTATGATAACATACAGTAAACAAACTAAAAATGCACCTTAATAAACGTGTGCTAAGGAGGTGCTCTCCCGTGCTGCTTGTTGGTGAAGATAGAGGCTGTGGCACGGCAGTAGGCCTATAATGATTTAGCATGCCTAGTACACAGCTCTCAAAATGGCATTAAATATTCTCACAACACTTATAGGCTAAAACAATTCAGAAACTTTATATAAGTTCATAATTACGCCAGTAACACCACACATTGGCGTGCATATGTACAAACCTGTCTGAGACACCCGTCTTCAACTCTGATACCTTCTTCTCTCTCCTCTTCCT
The DNA here is from genome assembly GCF_027579695.1 of Neoarius graeffei. Lineage (NCBI taxonomy): Eukaryota > Metazoa > Chordata > Actinopteri > Siluriformes > Ariidae > Neoarius > Neoarius graeffei. The sequence goes on from NC_083580.1 coordinate 35,248,838, forward strand.
CTAAATTGACGGTAGGCAATTATCCAACTTCCGGCGAGTGCAGCATCATTCGATGCGCCACCTACCATAGGGGAGTGTGTACAGAAGGGAACACCTCTCTGCCTGTTTAGCCATGCATAAGGCATAATTGATCGATCGCAAGTGGTTGGCGCGACGCAGTGGGTAGCCAAGATCAGATAGATAAACTAGATTTTTTTTTCTAGCGTGAGAAATCGGAGGTATGGCGTGTGAGCGTGTGAAGACAATCAAATGCGTGTGTCTCACGCTCATTGCGTGAGAGTTGGCAGCCCAGCCTTAACTACATGCCTTCAGTAACATGCAGAGCTTTGTGACAGGTCTCTTCAGAAAATCTGTCTTGGTTTTAAGCTGAACTGACCGGACAACACCTCTCCTGTCTGGAAAGGTTTTAATCACTTTGCCCATCAGCCATGAACTTCGTGGAGCAGAGGGGTCCATGATAATAACAATGTCATTAACAGAGAAGTTCCTTTGTGACTTTGTCCATTTTTGTCTCTCTTGGAACAGTGGAAGATACTCCCTTACCCACCGCTTCCAAAATAAATCTGACAGGTACTGGACCTGTCTCCATCTCTGTTTAATGTACAAGTCATTTTCATTAAAAAGTCCAGGAGGAAGAAGTGGTTTGGCCTTTAACAGCAGAATGTGATTTGGTGTAAGGGCCAAATTTATGCTGACAACCCAGTCCTCGCAGATAGCGTCGCAGAGTGTCTGCGTAGCCCCCCCACCTTCGCAGACGCTCTGCACGCACCTCCCAAAAATTGTGACCACCGCAGAAGCCTCGCAGACAGCGTCGCAAACAAGAGGGCTCTGATTGGTCCACTCTACATCCGCTGTACACGCACTTCCACTTCCCTACTTTCCCAGTTTGGTTTGTTTTCACGACCGCCATTTTTAAAAACACGAGCGAAGATGGAGCAGCACGAAGAGCGGTTGATCAAGGAAATGAAGAAGTGCGTACATCTATACGACTCCAGTTCTAGTCATTATAAGTAACCGGGGGATAAACACTCCACTAACCACACCCACCGACTACTCCTAGTGATTTCGCGACTTCGCGCCCCCTTGCGTTGTGGCAGTGAATAACATCACGCACGCCTATTACTCCCCGCTCAACGATAAATTGCAACTGTCTGCGAAAAGCTATCTGCAAAAGCCTTGTCGCAAGAGCATGCAGAGGCCTTAAGTGTTTCCAGATCATTAGGGTCAGACAGTTTAGTGATTGGGTGACTATTAAGAATGGCTTCAACCTCACAGAGAACAGTACAAAAACTCTCATCATCCACGATTTGCTGTTTGAGGATGGAATACAACACCTTCCTTCTGAGGTGAATGATCTGCTCCCATGCTCCACCGTAATGAGATCCAGCAGGGGGGTTAAATATCCATTCTATTCCTCTTTTTGCAAAAGCACTTTGTATTTTGCTGTGATCCAAATTTCTGAGAGCTTCTCTCAGCTCTCTTTCTGCTCCAACAAAATTTGTATCATTGTCTGACCTGAGGTTGGAGACTTGTCCATGTCGACACATAAACCATCGAATGGCATTTATACATGAATCTGTAGTGAGTGAGTGGGCTACTTCAAGATGTACTGCTTGACTAGTCATGCATGTAAAGACCACTCCATATCTTTTGACCAGGTTACGACCTCTCTTAATTTCAATAGGTCCAAAATAATCCACCTCTACATTAGTACATGGTGGCAAGTCTGGCAAGATTCTTTCAACTGGAAGGTCAGACATTTTTTGGAGTAACCCTCCCCTGAAGACGACGGCAGATAACACAGTCAATGATTTTTCTGCAGGCTGAGTTTGCATTTGTAATCCAATAGGGTTTTCGAAGAGCAGATATCATGCGATTACATCGAGCATGACCCACTTGCTTGTGAATGTGTTGTAGAATAAGTTTAGATATGGGTTGATCCTTAGACAGAATTATGGGATGTTTCATTGCCTCAGGCATGGATGCCTTCCTCAAGCGGCCTCCTACTCTAAACAGCCCATCTTGGAGTATGGGATCCAACTTATAGAGGTCACTGTTGGTCTGCACAAATGATGTTCCTTTTTCTAAGAGAGAGATTTCCTTTTGAAATCTTTGCTGTTGACAGAGGCGAACAGTTGCCAATTCTGCATTGTGTAAATCATCCCAGGTCAATGGTTGAACCTTTATCTTTGCTTTGCGGTTCTGCTGCCTTTTGTTCTTATTACATAAATGCTCATGAGTTACCTTGTTTTCTTAGCTCTCGAAGCAGATCTTTAAACTTCAAAAGCCAAGCAACTGAAGTTTTCATTTTTTTCCCAATCTGAAAAATAGTTGAGAAGCTTGTTCGTAGCATTGGATGCATCCTCAACAACACAAGCATTAGCCATGATGTCTTGTTTGACCTCAGGGCCATCCAAGGTGACAGCAGGTTTGTTCACCTCCTGTTTTGGCCAATTCTTTTCATCAGTCAGCAGAAACTTAGGTCCTTTGAGCCATCGCTCACATTTTTAAAAAAATCATCAGCTGACAGTCCTCTTGAGGCCTCATCAGCAGGGTTCTGTTTAGATCTTATGTATCTCCATTGGGCCACCTCTGTAACTTCGCGTATAACAGCCACTCTGTTTGCTACAAATGTATGGAATCTTTTTGTTTCACTTAAAATGTAATTAAGCACAGTTGTGCTATCGGTCCAAAAAACTGTCTGATCCAATTCCAGTTGAAGCTCCTTCTTAATCGTTTTATCCACTCTGACAGCTAATACAGCAACTGTAAGTTCAAGCCTGGGTATTGTGGTTTGTTTCATGGGAGCAACTTTCCAACCATGAAAGCAATGTTTACTTCTTTAGAGATGCTTTCCAATCTCAGATAAGAAACAGTGCCATATCCATATTCACTAGCATCTGAGAAGTGATGCAGCTGTGCATTGTTTACTTGTCCAAAGTCCTTTGGCTTGATGCATCATTCCACCTTTAGCAGTGACAGTTTATGAAGATTTGTCAGCCAGTGTGCCCATTTCTGTAAAAAGGTTTGTGATATTTTATCATCCCAACCAACCTTTCTTTTGCACAGCTCTTGTAGTATCAGCTTGGGAGGCAGTGTGAATGGTGACAAGAATCCAAGAGGATCATAGATAGAATTAACCACTGACAAGATTCCACGGCGTGTACATGGACGACTTTCAAGTGCAATCTTGAATATGAACATGTCCGATTCCACACACCAGTGCAACCCAAGAGTTCTTTCCATAGGTAAGTTGTCTTTATCCAAATTGAGCTCTTTGGATGCTTTAGAATGATCCTCAGGGATGCTTGCTATAACTGCTCAACTACTGCTCATCCACTTTGAGAGCCGGAAGCCTCCCTTTGCACATGCAGAAGTGAGATCTTGTACCATCTGCAAAGCTTCTTGTTCTGAGGACACAGACTTTAAACAATCATCCACATAGAAGTTTTGCTTGATGGTCTGTAACACTGTCACTGTAATGAGCCGTGTTGTCATCAGAAACTCTCTTTAACGCATAATTGGCACAGCTTGGTGATAATGTTGCTCCAAAAATATGAACCTTCATTCTGAAGTCCACCAGATATTGTGTCACATCTCCAATATGCCACCACAAAAAGCAAAGTCAACATGTTTCTGAGATACTTTCACTTGGTGAAACATGGCTTGAAATGTCGGCCGTTATAGCAACTGGTTCCTGTCTAAATCTCAGAAGAACACCAAAAAGGGAATTTGTGAGATCAGGACCCTGTAACAGCTGGCTGTTCAAGGAAGTGCCTTTGTAACTTGCTCCACAATTGAACACAATTCTTAATGTTTTCTTCTTAGGATGATACACCCCATGATGTGGAATGTACCAGATTTTGCCTTCAGTGCCATTCAGTTGTTGTTGAGGCACCTGCTCTGCATAACCATTTTTAATAACATCATTCAGGAAGTAAACATACTCCTGATGATATTCCTTGTTTCTCTGAAACTTTCTTTTCAAGCTCATGACACGTTGTTCAGCAATGCACCGATTGTTTGGCATTATGACATTGTCAACCTTAAAGGGTAAATCAACACAGTAGTGGTTGTTTTCAAGACAAGTTGTTTTTTCCATAATCTGGAGAAATCTCATACCCTCCATTGACATTAAAGTGTCCTCACATGACTTTTAATTGAAGTCTTGATTGTATTGTGTAATCAACAGCTGTTCCACTTTATCAATAGAGAGCCTATTGACAGTGACAGTAGGCCAGCCATCCTTCCCTGTATCACTTCCACTTCCTCTAAGTGGGCCGTTCACTACCCATCCCAGTAGGGTTCAAACAGCATAGGGTCCATCATTACAGCTGTGGATAATTTCCCAAGGTTCCAAAAGCTTTGGGGCATTTATGCCAATCAACAAATCCACTCCAGCATCAAGCTTGGGAACTTTAATCTCTTGCAGATAAGGCCATTTTCTGATATCTTTTTCTGTTGTTATAATGTTGTGTCTTGTAACTGGCATGGCTTGCTGAGTATGAACCTCAGGTAAATCTAAAAACCTGTTGTCATCATAACCAGCTACTTCCAGTCCAGTCAGAACATGAGTCTTTACAGTATATGCTTGTCCCATAGTTCACAGAAAAATATGTGCTTGGATGCTGTCCATGTTCAGCTGTCTCATCAGGCGTTCTGTACAAAAGGTAGCCGAGCTTCCTGGATCCAAGAAAGCATAAGTTGTCAAAATTTTATTTCCATTCTTAGCCTTTACTTGCACGGGTACAATTGAAGGAACACATTCCTGTTTACCGGCCCCAGTACGAGCACAGGTCTGCTGAGGGACAACAGCGTTGTTTGGCTGTTCAGATGTTCTGAATTTAGCTACAATGTGAAACATTGCGGGATGCGTGGAGCTGCATACATTACATGTTAAACTATTTTTGCAACTCTTGCTGATGACCTGGTTTTAGACAACCAAAACAAACACCACTCTGCCTTAAAAGATTAAGTCTCTCACGATGCATCTTGCTCTTAAGTTGTACACAATCTTCTATTGTGTTATCCTCTTTACATATGCAACATGATGTAGTCTTGCTTTTTGATATAGAAAAGGCATGGGAGATTGGTGTTTCTGTAGACTTTATATCTGCTGAAGTGCTGACAGCTGCCACAGTTACAGGATTTTTATTTCTGGTTGAAAATTTTATAAGAGCCTTTCCTTTAGATGTAGCAGTCTGCATGTCTTGTATGTTACCAAAAATAGGATCAGAGAGAATTTTGCTCTGATGTTCTAGAAAATTAACCAAATCAGAGAACAAAACTCTGCTTCCATGTCTCTCCTGTAGGTCACAAGCAGCTGCTCTCCGTCTTTCTCTTAATTTGTATGGAAGTTTCATCACAAGCTGTTTCAGGTTTGATGGTACATTCATCTCTGCCATGTACTGTAGACTTTCCATCATGTTACAGTATCCTCTCAAAAACAACAAACCTGTTTGAAGAGAGCCAACATCCTCTGCTTTTACTGATGGCCAACTTAAGGGCTTTTCCATGTAAGCTGCTCCAATCTTCATTTCATTGCCAAAGTGTTCCTTTAATAAATACTTGGCTCTATCATAGCCTTGATCATTTGGCATGTGTTAACAGCTTCTGATCAGTTCTCTCAGCTGCCCCCTGCTGTACTGCTCTAGATAGTACAAGCAGTCTTGGAGATTAGTGACTTTTCTTTCAACCCCCTGTTCAAATGCCATGATAAAAGATCCATACTGTAGAGGGTCGCCATCAAATATTGGTATTGCTCTAGGTGGAAGAGATGCTGAGTGCTGCTGTTGAACTAACTGAGCAGTGATTTCTGTCTGTCGCTGCATAATATTGCCAATATTCTTAATTCCATTTATGGTCATTTATGGTACAAACATTGCTTGTCCTACGGTCTTGTGGTGAATTAAAGATAGTTGTATTGCCTCCCAATGACCTTTGAAAGGACTGCATTTGTTGTACTGTAGTGAGATTTTCTGTTAGTTGTGTTTGTGCATATTTCCTTTCCTTAGGACGTGCACCAAGCAAGTTTGAGGGTGGTTGTTGTAATGGTTGCTCTGTCTTGGGACTTTGTAATTTTTCTGTTTTTGATTTCGTAGCTTTATTGTAATACGAGTTCATTCCATCAGATGGTGCAGAGCCACTTCCCACTACACTGCTTTCCAATATGGCTATTTTAGCTGTAGCAGCGGCTAATTGGGTTTCCATTTCCAGTTGTTCCTTTTGTCTCTTCAATCTTTCCTGCTCAAAATGCAGTTTTTCCTCTTGAGCTTCCAGTGCATGTTTCTTTTCCAAAGCAACCATGCATTGGATTAGTGTTGTCTTTTCAGCCTTTGCTCTTAAATATGCAGAACTTGTGATAGAAGCTTTAGATTTAGAGGAGGCCTGAATTTTTCCAGGTGAAGAGACATTTGAAATACTGTCATTTGGTTGAATCTCATACTCCTTTTCAGACTCTTTTTCACAACATTTTTGAGCATCCTTCAACCATTTATTTACATCATTCAAGAAATTCACGTTTGCTTTAGTTTTCTGTTCAAACCATGTTTGTTGCCTTTTATACTCTTCCTCAGGCAGTGACATTTCCAACAATGTATTATGAGTTTCAGCAGCAGCATCACATAGCTTATTAAACTCATTTAAAAGGTTCTCAACACTGCATAAAGTATCAGTTGTTATTTTGACAGCTAACAGATTATCAGTCTGCAGCTTGATTTTGGATGCTTGCTTTAAGCTTAACTTCCTGTTCTTTTGTAAATTTTCAAATAGAAGTGAAACACCTTTTGCAGTTAATTTTCTCTCTCTTTTCTCAACATCACTTCTTGCAGCACACTCCTCAGGAATAACATTTTCAATATCAGCATTTTCTTCCATTTCCAAACTATCAATATGTCAACATGTGACAGCAGCAGAACAATATCAGTCATTCACAGGTGATAATTAATTCCTCCAGTTTCCAATTAACTTTTCCATTTCATATACCCTTTTCCATCCCATCAACATCCATGATATCCAGTTTCAAAATCCAAAGCATCAACACAGTCCAGTTTCCTTAAATCACTCAAAAAGGCTCAGTTTTTATTGTCTGCTGTGTCTCATTTACCTTTCTCATCTGCAGCACTGTCTGATGAAGAGAGGAGGTATTTGCAAAATCCATGGCTCCCTGATTCAAGCAGCAGCCTAATTCAAATAATGCCTTTTTCCTCCATACAGGAAACAGTTCTTACTTGTGTCGTGACTATCCAAAAGGAAACTTAATTAGTCACATAATAGTGGCTTGAGGATTGATCTTTACTCGATTCCAGATAAAACAAAGTACTGTGCAAGATTGTTATCTTTTGGGTGAGGTTCCCATTTATTGCAACAAAAAAAGAAGATAGTTACAAAAACAGACCGTTACCATGAAAGTTGATGTTGACTGGAACTTAACATAAACTGGCTTTCATCTGGATGTCAGTAAGAACTGTTGTGCTCCACCACACCACCATTCAACTCACACTGATTTACACCTTATTTCATACACCTACTGCTGGGAGGTTACTGGGTGGTTACCAATTAAACAGAAACAGAATTACACTACACCCTTGTGGTCAAAATAAGGTACTTGCACAAAACATTAATAAAGAATGGCTCCTACAGGCAGTACAGTGTAAGGAGTCAGGGGACATGTAATTCATGTTGCAAGGATTGGTGCATTCTCGCACCATTTGTAGCAGTGATATATTGACTGATGCTACAGCCATTGGCACTAGTCTCCACATATAGACCCCTTTCACTGACGTCACCCGAAACCGGAAGTAAACAGACCCTGCGCCATTTTGGAAGACCAACAAACTCGTGATTAGGGGGAAATAAGTGAACCCACGAGAATAAAGTGGAGTGGCAAACGACTTAAACAAACAAATCTGAGCTGTTTTATTTATGATTTATTGGCCCAACAGTAGACTTGAAAGAAACCTGTGTGAGACTTGGCAAAAAACTGTGGATATAATGGATAAGTCTGTGCATGATCTGCGGACACTTTGAGGTAAGCAAACGCAAGAAATTCAGATTTAAAACATGCTAAATTGGCCCCAAGTTGATAACTATGAGGAGCAAGCCTCCCAGACATCTACAATTTAATAATAATAATAATAATAATAATAAAGGATGGTTTGGGGCTTGCTCTCCCTCCTATTATATAAATAAAGCATAGTTGTTGTATAGGTATATATCATATACGTATAATTTGGATAAATTAACCTAAATTATGGATACCTTAATAGTAACAAAAAAGTATTAATTTTTCAACTGAAAAGATATATTATTAAAAGATAAATATCAACAAGATTACCTTGGCCATAACTGTGTAGGTTATTCTTAACAACAGCTGTAATATCACGAACCAAGCCACTAACATAATTGTAAGCCTGTAGCCCTTTGGAGGCTTTCAAGTCATCAGCAGTGTAGGCAGTGTTCGAACTACGGGGGTACTCGGGGGATCCGAGATCCCCTGAAACAGACATGAGATCCCTTGAAAACATGATTTGGGAAATGTTGGGGGGTCTCTAAAATATTGGCAAAATGATGTTTATTGACATAGCAATCGTGTGTAACGGGAAGCATTTGCATATCCGAAGTGTTGTGTTTACATCAAAGATAAAATAAACCGATATGACAACGACTGCTGCTGCCAGGTTGGTTGTTGAGTAGCCTGACTGTTTTTTTTTTCTTGCGTGTGGTATCATTGTTGACGCGAGGTTGTTTTTTGAACATGCCAATGCGGACACGATTTCCCCTGATGAATTATGACTTCAGACGCGATGCGTGTGTGGAGTCCGCGTGATATGTGCGTAAGATAGGCTTCTCGTGTGTTTGGAGATCCGCGCTCTGAGGCAAGCGCAAGCACCCCCCCCCCCCCAAGGGAAAAAAGGGACCCCCCGAAAATATCGGCATAGTTCGAACACTGAGTGTAGGCACTGGGTGTAAACAACAAATAGTTTACAATGTCTGGGTAGCAAACAGATGGCAGAATTGGTGTCCGGTCCTCCTTATGTTTCCATTCTCCCTTGCCCCGAGTCTTATCATATGGGTCAAACCCATCAGTCACAGCCAGTTTCTCCACATACTGTGCCCTTTCTGCAACTGGTAATGTACTAACATAACCAGAATTATCATCCATTGTGTCACTTTACTCTCGCTCGTACTTTGTTTTATATTGTGAGTGCATGTACTTGGTCATCCAATATGGCGCCTAACAAAATCTCGCGGCGCGGTGACGTCATGTGAAAGGGGTCTATACACACAAACAGGAGGGTAAAGGCTACATCTAACCATGATTGGACTAATGTTATCCTCTAAGGAGAGTATCAGGAGCCACCTGAACCTCTTCAGGAGTATTAGTCAAGCTAATATTTAACCTACACATTAAGTGTCTACCTAAGAAGTTTACTGGACAGTACTGTGACAATGAAAACAAGCAGCACTCTCCAGCTACACATGAGAGAGGTATGGTGAATTTTTCAGTTATTGTCTGGCCTGAAGCACCAATGGTGTGTAGAAATTGGCCACTGAGTCTTGGTGTCACAGGAAGGTCTGATATACGGATGACAGAATGACCAGCCCCAGAATCTACATGAAAATCGAGGGAATGACCATTAATAGAAAGAGTTAGCATAGGCATTTTAAGTAAGCTTGGGTATTATACTTAACATATATTTTCATAGTAGGTTGTTGCAATTGTTCTAGATTTGCAATGGCTGTGGTGACCATTTGTTGTGTAAGTGCATCTTCATTGGAGGAATGTGTGGAGAAGGGCACAAGCAAGCCTTTGTGATTTTATAGTTGCAGAACCTCGCTCCTTCCCTGATCTCAGTCTGCCTGAGCCGGATTCTGATCAGGCTCAGAGTGTTGTGCTTGAGGGCATTCTCTTGCCCAATGATCCTCCTTTCCATAGACGAAACACCCCCTGTTATTGGATGCACCCCTACTCTTTCCACACCCTCTTCCTCTGCCCCTGCCTCATCCACGGCCTCTCCTGTGTGAATTTGGGTATCCTCCTACTGTCTGGACCAATAGCAGCATGGCTTTATGCATCATTTCTTCTTTATTTTCTCCTTCTGCCTCTTCTCTGCATGGGCAGCATGAGTGAGAATGTCCTTCAACTTTGCCGTTTCCAGGTGATACAGCTGTCCTTGGTTTGATTGCAAATTTCAGCCTTGATCCCATTTAAAAAGGCATTTTTAAGGTGTGCTTCATAAGGTGTCACATTGTTTGCATTGTCTGTGCTTGCTGGAGTTGAACTGGTCTGTGCGTAGACAGGTGGTTGGATGTCTTGGAGGGGCGGACCTAGTTGTATCAGCTGCGGAGGTTGTGGATGGGGCTGATCTTGCACAGGAGAGGGAAGAGGCGAATGCAGGAAGGAGTTGAGGTCAGAGTACAGGGAAAATGTCTCAATGTGCAGCATGCAAATGATAGGAAGAGAAGAAAGAGAAATAGGAGAAGTTAGCATTTTCATCGTCCATGCTCTTTTTGCCAACACCATCTTGGACCGCGCCCTTACTTTTGTTAGTGGGATTAGTACACTGAGGCTACATCCACACGACAACGGCAACGAGATGTTATTTAAAAATATATCGCGTCCAAATGGGCAACAATCAGTAAAATATCAGGTCCATATGGCAACGCAACGCTTGCTGAAAACGATGCAATACACATGCCACACCTCTAGGGGCGCTGTAAGACGGTCCCTTCGGAGACACCAGAACAATAGAAGAAGTAAGGATGCATATTAGCCACAAAGTCAGGAAAATCTGTTTGTAAAATTACATTATAATGACCAAATACAATGAAAAGTATTTTTCCAGTCTCACCTGTGAAAGGTAATCCCATGTGATCTCGTTTGGATGGCAAACCTGTTGGTAAAGTTAAACGCAGCTAATCTTTATTCTCTGCTTTGACCTCTCCAAAATGGCGGCGAGGATGACCTATGATTCTACGCGGAAGGCGGTGTCTTTAATGGTCCGGAATAAATTGAATGCTAATTAAATAATGATTAATTTGCTCCTCTACGCCCTTTTTGAGGAATGTATAGTAGGACTTAAACCCACATCTGAAGAGGTGAGATCGCTCTTTTTTTCTCTATTTTTGCTGGCGGGATTGACTCTCTCTCTCTCTCTCTCTCTCACTTTGCACCATTACACAAATATTCACAGTGAAAATATTTTGTAAGCGCGTTTCATGAACCAAGTTATAGGATTTGTTGACAACTCACATCGCAATGAGAAGATCATTGGCACTACTGGTGTTAAGAATCAGACCATTTCATAAATGAATATTTTGCTGTAGAGCTGCAGTGTTTGTACAATTGCATGTTTTTGCTTCACTATTACTGTCACTATTCTGCTTCTTGCATTACTACTGTGAACTAACACTGAACATAATAATAATAATAATAATAATAATAATATCCAAGCTCGTGTTTCACTCTCACTAGTGCTCTGTAAGGCTTTTTCCTGGTGATATCCTGGTGATATTCGTTACACTTCTACCCGGCGTGAAGCACTCACAGTCATGTGGTTGTGACGTCATCGTAAACAAATCCGTTTTACTCATCCAGACGACTTCACAACGGCAACGTTGCCAGATCTTTCCACTCTGGAACCCGTTCTCAAAAAGATTGCGTTTTGGGCACCCAAAACGCCGGTGCCGTGTGGACGCCAGGCCTAAACGATAAGCAATTGTATCGGAGTCACCTGAATCCGTTGCCGTGTGGACAGGGCCTGACTCTGCACTGCTGCCTCTGTCTTCCACTTAGTAAAAGCATCCCAATTTACTTTTACACTATACTTCTTTTCCCTCTTCTCATTGTCAATCTCAACTTGCTTAAGCCTTTCTTCCAAAGCCTCTATTTGCCTCTGGCTAAAATTACGCTTCTCAGGAAACCCACAATCTGTGACTCAAAATGTAAACTGTGCACATGACTCAGGCCCATAATTTTTAATCATATATTGAACATTTGAAAAAGATGGGAGTGGTACCAATATTTTGTCCTCCTTTGACTTAGACTCTTGTTGACCCATAATTTAACACAATGCTAACCTTCACAGTTACTATGCACACAATATTTTATCATATGTTCCAAACACATGCATACGTATGCTAAATACTCAGACACTCATCAGTGCCTGGGTAGGTTTCCACAAACCTTACTTAAAAGATCTTACTGTTCTCAATAGTATTTGGATGACCCGGTCACTCTAATATTGTGTGACAAAGTGAAGGTAGAATTTTCTCACCCAATGTTCTTTGGTGCCAGTGGCAGTGGGAACTTCCAAACAATCTCACTGAGTGGACATAGATCTGTCTCTGGAGAGCTTCTCAAATCGCTTCACACCTTCCCAGGGAAAAAAATATCCCACTGTTTGTGGCATCCCAATCCTCATCACCAAGAAATTGTGGGGGGAAAATAAATAATGAGGCCTGAATCGAAGGAGAAATCAGAATAAAGTAAGTTTATTGTGAGTGTTCTATATACATACAGAAGACTGAGATGCTACTCTCAGCCTGAAGGTATTTAGGGAGAGCCTCCTCTTCTCGCTACCCCCTTACATGGTAATGTGTGTGCGTCCGTAACACGCAGAAACATCTCTCTCCCCTGGCATGCAAAGATGAGCTATTTTAGCAGAGAGAACAACATTTTTTTTTTCTTGTCATATACTTCAACTATCTCTACAAAAATACATTCTACTAGTCAACAGATTAGTTATACAAACATGCTTAGATAAAATGAGGCTATGGTTTAACACTTAGCATTAATGTTATGATTAATATTTTCCCAATACATTGGCAAAGTCCTTCTCAGGCATTTGAATACAAATAGGCATTTGTGAAAAGTCCAACAGTCAGTTAAAGGGATCCAACCCAGCTTTCTAAACAAGTTTTTAGATCATTCTTCTCTGGTCTTCTTTTGTAGAATAATGCTGGCATCTCTCTTCTGCAACCTTAATAATCTGTTGAGGCTTATCTTGTCAGCATTAGACCAGACCACATCATAGTATTTGTAAAGAGGTTGAACCAAAGAGCTGTGAAGATATTTTCAGGTGTCCACAGGGAATTACTCTCTAATCCTCCTCAAAAGATTTAATCTTCAGCTACTTTTCCAGAGAGATCATCAATATAATTACGCCAGGTCATAGTAGGATCAAGGGTCAGTCCTAGGTACTTAAAAGAATCTGTAACTTCATTTGGCGTGAAATGGCGGTGCGAACGGATGCAGCGGCCCCTCTCTCACCGCGTTTAGTGTCTAAAAGTGTGTGTTCTAGTGTACATCTCTGTGCTTTATGTCTACACACGTGTGTGAGTAGTGCACCGACAATGTCAGTCACAAGATATCATCGCCACTGCCTTTTGGCTATAGGAAATATGACCAAACATCTCGTCTTAGATCAGGAAGTTATAGAGGAACTTTGAGGCCTGGGTCTTCTCTGCCGGACTACTACATCACCGGACCCACCTGCTGTGTCTCACCCAGAGAGGAGGCCCTGGAAGTGGTGTGAGAGGAAACAGAAGCGTGACAAGCATGGAGGCATCCAGGCTAGGCTAGCCGCTAGCCTGCACAGACCCATGATACCATCCCTCATTCTGGCCAATGTACGCTCACTAGACAACAAAACAGATAACATAGAACTCATGAGATCTGTGCTACATGATGTGGGGGACTGTTGTGTTTTCATCTTTACGGAATCCTGGCTGAACGACAACATGCCGGACTCCACTATCCAGCTAGCCGGGCTAACATGCT